>NW_015392604.1:44508-49082 GCF_001527695.2 Protobothrops mucrosquamatus | reverse complement strand
CACACAGGAGGTCACCACCACACATCCACGCAAAAAGCAAACCCAAACCCACACAGATGATGAGGCACGACCACAAACTAGAAGCCAGTCCACAGCTGCATCATTAGCCACTTTAAACCTCTCCAATCCATACATGAAGCAAACTGACACCCACCATAAAGATGTGGCACGACCACGAACACGAAGCCAAACTACAGCAGTTGCGACTTGAGCCTGCTCTATGCCCCTAGTTGGGGGCGGCAAGGCAAGAGATATTGTAAAAAGAGTAAAACTGCAGTATGGCAGTTGAAAATGTCAAGGTGTTCACAATCAGACCGATCTGTCTGAACTCCCTATATATATATATATATATACAGGAAGTTTTTCAGACAGACCGGTCTGATTGAGTACACCTTGACATTTTTAACTGCTATACTGCAGTTTTTCTTTTTACAATATCTTTTTGTCAGAAAAAGAAATTTGGATATATATATATATATATATATATATATATATATATATATATATATATATGAATAAAACTAAAAACTCGACTCTTGGGAAAAATCATAATATCAAAATAAATATAGACCGCCAAGAGAATACATATAAAATGTTTAATCTACCTAGCTTTCATCAACAAAACATTTGACATCGTCAGGGCTAAAAGGCAACAGCCGGTTGAAGTCTTATATATCATTGCCGAACGTCAGTTTACGGCTCCTGGAGCGAGTAACAGGCCCCAGCTGATCCTGCCGTACTTCCAGCATACTGCTCACGTCATCATTCACCCCCCTCCTTCTCCGAGCCTGTGTTTCATCCCGTGCCGCTCCCTTCGTTGTTATAAGGTTATGCATGTTCAGGGGCCAGCAACTGCCGGCATTCTTTCATGTAGCACCTCCCATATTCCATACGTGATTGCATCCCAGGTCCGGAGAGGGGAGGGGGGGATCATCCCTTTTGCTCTTACATGCTGCGTCTCCACTCCGTTCCTGCTTGTTGTTGCCCTCGTACCATAGCGGAGGTTCTCTCTTTTCTCTCCTGCCCACCTCGGTTCTGCGTGGCATACGCCCCCTTCTTGTTTCCTCATCCTCACACCCCTCCCGGGCACCCTCTGCAACCATCCCGTAGCTAGTGCTCACTTGTTCAGACCGCTGCTGGGGAGTTGCTAAAAGCGTTGGGGGGGGGATGTTGTCCTTCCCTTTGTTTTGAACGAGTTGTCATCCTATGCCTATTGGTGCCATTGAAAAGTCCCGCTACCAACCTAAGTTCTGGGCCCGATACGTTGACGACACTTTTGTTGTCGTCAAGCATAGTCGGCAAGATGACTTTATGGGAATGTTAAATTCGGTATATCCGGATATAAAATTTACGGTAGAGGAGGAGGCCCAGGGTTTGATAGCCTTCCTGGACGTGTCAATCCAACGTTTGCGGGATGGCACGCTCAGCACTAAGGTCTATCGAAAACCCACGCATACGGACCGTATCCTCCATTACCATAGCAACCATCCAACTTCCCATAAAGTCAGCTGTGTTAGAGCCCTATTCAAACGAGTGCAATCACATTGCAGCACGGCTGAGTCACAGGCAGAGGAGATGAAATACCTATTCCACATATGCCGTATGAACGGTTACCCCCCTAGGTTCATTAAATGACATAGCGTGATACTGGAACCACAAAACAGGTGCCAGAGCGATGAAGGACCCCTAGTACGAATGGTGCGGGTATCTTTACCGTATATTAACAACGTATCAGAGGCCACTGCTAGATTACTGGCGCCGTATAACATAAAAGTGGCCCATAAGCCCAATCAGACCTTACAGGCTAAGATTATGCGTCCAAAGGATCAACTTCCCATTACTGAAAGGTCAGCAATTATCTATAAAATAAACTGTACGGGGTGTAGGAGCAATTATGTAGGTGAAACTTCTAAGAGGCTAAAAACACGCCTACAAGAGCACAAATTGGCAGTTAAACGAGCGGAGCCGTACTCCCAGATTTGGACCCACTTGTCCGAACAAGGACATGGTTTTGATTTTGAGAACACCCAAATCCTTGCCAATGACACCACAAAGGGAGGTCGCCTGCTAAAAGAGGCATGGTTCTCAGGAACTGATTCCATCAATCGCCATGTCGATTTGTGCCCCACGTATCAAGCCCTGAGAGCGTGGAACGTCAGCCACCGCACAGACGGTTTTGGCGGATCCAACTTTGAGTTGCATGACCAGAAGAAGAAGATCCCCCGGCACCTGCCCCCCCCCACCAACTGTTCAACCAACACTGGATGGACAACTTCCACTGGCTCACCAATGGATGGTCCTTGATGAACATTTTCCACGGGAACTGGCAAGGCGTCTGAAAAGCAATCTTGTCATGGAATGGAGTAACAACACGCACAACGGTGGAACAGAGTTTGAAGGACAAGAGGATGGAGGGTTGAAAGATCGTAATAAAGAGGAACTACTTTTCAATGGCGCCAATAGGCATAGGATGACAACTCGTTCAAAACAGAGGGAAGGACAACATCCCCCCCCCAACGCTTTTAGCAACTCCCCGGCAGAGGTCTGAACAAGTGAGCGCTAGCTACGGGATGGTTGCGGAGGGTGCCCGGGAGGGGTGTGAGGATGAGGAAACAAGAAGGGGGCGTATGCCATGCAGAACCGAGGTGGGCAGGAGAGAAAAGAGAGAACCTCCGCTATGGTACGAGGGCAACAAGCATACCCACACCCCTTTTTTCCACTGGTCTTCTCCTGCCGCCCCCTCAGTACGAGGGTGTTCCCTTCCTCATGCGCACAGTCCTGCTGCCCTCTTTCTCTATCCTCACTCCCAATCTCCACTACAAGATCTCCACTACGAGAAGACCAGTGGAAAAAAGGGGTGTGGGTATGAGGAGGGGAGCGCTACTGACAGTGAGGCTGTGGGGATGAACGTTGGGACGCGCTTGGTGCTGCCAGCGACCCCCCGGCTGGAAAGTGTGGAGGGAGAGGCGACCGTCACACGCACACCCATGGAGGAGGAGTTGAGTTGGGATGTTGAGGGGAGGAAGAAGGAGGAGAGGAGATGGTTGAGAGGTCGAGATGAGAGAATGGGAAGGGTGGTGGGGGCACGAGGTGTGATAGAGAGGGCAAGTAGGGTCACGGGCAATGAGGAAGAAGGGAGGAAAGTTGGAACGCGGAGGTCCAGGAAGAGAGAGGGGGACAACAGACAAAGAGGTGCCTTGGGTGAAGAACTGCTTCCTCCCCCTAATGTACGAGCAAAGCAGGGAAGGAATGGGGGTGGGGAGGAGGGAGGCAAGAGCGTGTCAGCTTGCGAAAGGGCAATCAGGAACCGAACGCAGGAAGATTGTTTGGGCCCGGTCACGAGGTCTAGGAGTCGGGTGCAAAAGGCACCACTCCTATAAACAGCCATCCCATTGACTGCTAGTCACCCTGATGATGCTGGCAAAGGGCCGGCGAAAGCTAGGTGTTTTTAATTGTATTAAACTTTTATAGTTTTAAATCTCCTGGTGGTCTCACAGTTTGTGGTTCCCCTGAATATGGATTTACCCAGGAGTCAACCTGTGTGTGTGTGTGTGTGTGTGTGTGTGTGTGTGTGTTTTCTGAGGTTTTCGCGGGTGTTTCTATGTAGGTCTTTAGTTATTCAGGTTTTCTCCCGCGTAGAATTGGAAGTGTCTTGGCGACGTTTCGATGAAGTCCCATTCGTCATCTTCAGGCTGGTGTCTTCAGCTTCGTGCTTCAGCTTCGTTACTCCTAGAAGCACGAAGCTGAAGACACCAGCCTGAAGATGACGAATGGGACTTGGTCGAAACGTCGCCAAGACACTTCCAATTCTACGCGGGAGAAAACCCGAATAACTAAAGACCTACATATATATATCACCTTTCAAGGGGTGATCTACGAGCAAATAAAGGGCACCCCCATGGGCTCCCCCATATCCAGCGTGATAGCTGAAGCGGTTCTCCAGCAATTGGAGCGTATAGCTATGTCCCAGTACCGACCCAAATTTTGGGCTAGGTACGTGGACGACACGTTCGTGGTCGTCAAACGGAATGACAGGGCCAACTTTATGGATATCCTCAACTCAGTTTATACCGATATTGAGTTTACAGTGGAGGATGAGGTCCGGGGTGCGATAGCATTTCTAGATGTCCTTGTGCAACGACTGCCGGATGGGACGATCAACACCAGAGTCTATCGCAAACCCACGCACACGGACCGCATCCTCCACTATGATAGTAACCATCCGGTAATCCACAAGGTTGGGTGTGTCAAGGCGCTGTTTGGGTGCGTCCGTTCACACTGCAGCACGGTGGAGTCGAGGGTGGAGGAGACCAGGTATTTGCACCGTATCTTCCGGTTGAACGGATACCCTCTGAACTTTGTGAGGCGTCATTGTAAGGCGACGGAATCCCGACGGAAGGCTGAGGAGCAATCCCAGGAGCATTCCGGGCGCATCACCCTTCCGTATATCCATAATGTCTCTGAAGCCACAGCCAGACTTCTTGCCCCGTACAACATCAAGGTGGCCCATAGACCTGACCAGACCTTACGGGCCAGACTTATGCACCCCAAGGACCAACTCCCCATCGCTGAAA
>NW_015392604.1:37499-38901 GCF_001527695.2 Protobothrops mucrosquamatus | reverse complement strand
TATGCAGTGTTATCTTCATTTTAGATGTCAAAAGGGTCTCTCTCTCTCTCTCTCTCTCCATCCCTCCCTCTCTCTCCCCCTCCCTCTCCCTCTCTCTCTTTCTGCCCTTGGTCTGCCAGTCCTCTTCCCCCACTCAGTGTGTGTGTGTGTGTTTGTGTGTGTGTAAGAGAGAGGGGGGGGGAAGCGCAAGTGCCTCTTTCTGTCTCTGTGTCTGTCTGCAAATGGCAAAAGAGGCTGGGAGCTGCAGGAGAAGGCTCAAAGAGCCACATGCAGCTCCAGAGCCACAGGTTGCTGACCTGTGCCCCAAACTAACCTGAATTCCAGAAATGTGGTTTTACAGCTGATCGGCTGTACCTGCGTGTGCCGATACTAGGCTCCTGCCCAGCTCACTTGCTCGTGCTTTGCTGGAAAACATGCTGCTTGCTAACTTAGCAGAAGCCCCAGGATCAGCGCTGGGCTACAGCTGATCTGTGCTTCTGGGCTGCTCCGCAGAAGCGCGGATCAGCTGTACCTGCACATGCCAATCCTGGGCTCCTGCCCAGCTCACTTGCTTGCAATTCACTGGAAAACATGCTGTTTGCTAACTTAGCAGAAGCCCCAGGATCAGCACCGGGATACAGCTGATCCGCGCTTCTGGGCGGCTCAGCAGAAGCATGGCTCAGCTGTAGCTGCGCTCCTGGGCTCTTTCCCAGCTCACTGGCTCGCTAACTCAACCTTCGCCTGAAAACACATGCTTGCTAAACATGCTGTTCGCTTGCTCGCCCTTCCCCCCAAAACACGCCGCTTGCTCACTCACCCTTCCTCCGAAAACAGGTCGCTCGCTCTGTCTCTCCTCACTACTTCGGTAAGAAAAGCCTTGTTCTATCCCAGCCTATAGCCGTCCTTGTTAAAGGCACAAGGACCAAACCCCTGTTGATAAAATAGGCTGGAGACTTAAAACAAAACAAACCCCTTTTAATATGAGTGACAAACCTGCCAAATAGTCCAGAAACAAAAGCAGCAAAACACAATCCGAATGGAGGAAATAGTCCACATGAAATACGATGCAAACAGAAGAGTAGTCACAGGCAAGACGAACAGAACAGGATCCCATGAAGTACTTTGCAAACGGTTGCCTTCAGCAACCAGCACCGCCCACACCTCCTCTTTTTATACAGCAGTCCCAAGGCGATGCCTCTCAGTGCCTTCTCCTTTTTCCTTGGAGTTGTATTGACTGCTGCTGATTTACTCTCGCTAATTGCCGGCATGTGCGAGCATCAATTAGAATGTCCATCAGGTGTGAGTCCTCCGAGTCTGACTCATTCTCCTCACACAGCTGAGCTTCATCAGGAACACGACTGGAGGGCCCAGGCTCTTCATCAAACCGTGAGTCTTGTAATTCATCAGAGCCTCCCTCTGACCC
>NW_015392604.1:31941-37329 GCF_001527695.2 Protobothrops mucrosquamatus | reverse complement strand
GTCTGACTCATTCTCCTCACACAGCTGAGCTTCATCAGGAACACGACTGGAGGGCCCAGGCTCTTCATCAAACCGTGAGTCTTGTAATTCATCAGAGCCTCCCTCTGACCCTGATGGCCCTTCAAATGCCTCCTCCACCTCCTCCTCAGATTCCTCAGACTCAGCTGTTGGGAACACAGGCTGGCACGGAATCACAACAAGCCTCTTCTCTTCTTGGTCTGCCCCTTTTATACCTTTTCTTCTCTCCGCCCTCCTCCTCCTTTTCTCTTCCTGGTGCATCGGAAGCTCCAATTACCATGTCACCACGTGGCAGATCCTGGGGATTCTGCCAAGCTCTGCAGCTCCAGCTGATCTCCTCCAGGTCTGTGCGGCTCCGCTTTAACTGGTTCCCGCCCCCACTACAATTAGCTAGGGCTCGCGTACCACCAGCCAGGTGCTAAAGCAGGGCTTTTCAACCTTTTTCCCGATTGTACCACTTTTAGTGATGTGTTCAGCTGGCATGGAATCACAACACTATCCCGCACCGCAGTGCTGATCCGGATGCGGTCGGGATGGGAATTGGTCATGAAAGGCGGTCACCAAGGTAGGAGCATGAATGGTGGTCGCATCCTCCCAGGTGAACTCCTCCGGTCCGTAGCCTTTCCATTCTATCAGGTACTGGAAGTGGCCTTTCACCCAACAGGAGTCCCGAATGCTAGCAACCTCGTACTCGGGAGCACTGTCTCCATCATGTTGTTCCGGTGGGGGAGGTTCGGCTCGGCGGAGTGGACACGCCGGTTGCTCAGGGACCAACAGAGAACGGTGAAAGACCAGATGTACCCGTAGGGAATGTGGCAGAGTTAAGCGATAGGCGACCGGATTGATGACAGCCTCGATTGGGAACGGTCCTATATATCGGTGGTCTAATTTCTTGGCTGGCCGGGTTGACGGTAGGTTCCTGGTGGACAGCCATACCCGATCTCCCACCGTTAGTGGAGGCGTATCCCGCCTTGACCGATCAGCAAACCTTTTGTAGTCAGCCTTGGCCTTCTCCAACTGTCGCTGCACCAATCAATGGATCGCCTGTAACTCTGCCATGTAGTCGTTCGTTGGTGGTCCTGGTGTGTCTAGTGGGGAAAGAGGGAAAAACCAAGGGTGATAGCCCACATTGGCTAAGAATGGTGTCATCTGCGTGGAGGTGTGCTGTGAGTTATTGAATGCAAACTCAGCCACCGCCAGATAGTCCACCCAATTGTTCTGCTGCTGACTGACATAACAGCGCAGATATTGCTCCAGGATCCCGATGACCTTCTCGGTCCCTCCGTCAGTTTGGGGATGATGTGCGGACGAGAGGCAGATCTTGACATCCAATGCCTGCATCAACCCCTGCCAGAAACGGGCTGTGAACTGGGCCCCTCTATTGGACACGACCCTATCAGGAAGACCATGCA
Source organism: Protobothrops mucrosquamatus (assembly GCF_001527695.2). Classification (NCBI taxonomy): domain Eukaryota; kingdom Metazoa; phylum Chordata; class Lepidosauria; order Squamata; family Viperidae; genus Protobothrops; species Protobothrops mucrosquamatus. The sequence goes on along the minus strand of NW_015392604.1, from coordinate 35,899 downwards.
GCCGGAACACCTGCTGGATGAACATGCGACCGATGGCGCGGGCAGACAGCAAGCCACGACATGGGATGAAATGCACCATCTTGGTCAGCATGTCCACCACCACAAACACCGTCGTGAATCCAGAAGACAGGGGTAAGTCCATCAGAAAGTCCATGGACACAGCCCCCCAGGGTCTTTTGGGTGTCGGCAAGGGCTGCAGTAGTCCGGGTGGGGCCCCTGTCGCTGACTTGGCCTGCCTACATGGGATACCAGATGAGACGTAGGTCTGGACGTAGTGTCAGACTTGGGGCCACCAGAAGGTACGGGAGACCAAGTTCAGGTTCTTGAACAGGCCAAAATGCCCCGCCGCCGGATTGTCGTGACACTGGCTGAGGATGAGTCCCCTGAGCGGCCCTCCAGGAACATAGAGCCGATCACGATAGTGGAGGAGTCTATCCGTGACTGTCCATGGGGAATTGGGCCCCACCTCCTCCTTTCGCTGAGCCACCCACCCATCTTGCTGCTGGGCCTCCTGAATCCGAGCCCGTACATCTGTCGGCTCCCACACCACAGCAAAAGACTCGATAGGGAGCACTGTCCTGGGCAGAAGCTTGTCTTCTGCTCGGGAATATTCGGGCTTCCTGGACAGAGCATCTGCTCTTTGATTGTGACCGCTGGGTACGTACGTCACCCGGAAATTGAACCTCGCAAAGAAGAGAGACCACCGGATCTGGCGTTGGTTCAATTTCTGAGTGGTCTGCAGGCTTTCCAAATTCTTATGGTCCGTCCGGACCTCGATTTGATGACGCGCCCCTTCCAGATGATGCCTCCAGGCCTCGAACGCCACTTTAATGGCCAGTAGTTCCTTCTCCCAGATGGTATAGTTGCGCTCCGCCGGATTCAATTTCCGTGAATAGTACGCACAAGGGAACAGGGCACCGCCAGGCATCGTTGCCTGGAGTAACACCGCCCCAATGGCAATGTCGGAGGCATCCGCCTCCACGAAAAACGGCCGTTGTGGGTCAGGATACTTCAGGATGGGCTCCTTCATGAAGGCTTCCTTCAAAGCCTGGAAAGCCCGTTTTTCTGGAGCGTCCCACTGGAACTGAGTCTTTTTCTGCAGGAGCCGAGTAAGGGGGGCTGTCATGGTAGCAAACCCGGGGATGAAAGTGCGATAATAGTTGGCAAACCCAAGAAGTCGCTGGACATCCTTCACACGACATGGGGGTTGCCAACTCTGCAGAGACTCGACCTTACTCGGCTCCATGGCGATGCCCTCGGGAGAAATGCGGTGACCCAGGAACTCGATAGTCGTCTGGTAGAACTGGCACTTCTCTAGTTTGGCATATAGCCGATGTTCTCGGAGCCGCTGCAGGACCTGACGGAGATGCTGATGGTGCACCTCTCATGATGGGGAGTAGATCAGGATGTCGTCCAAGTAGCTCACGACAAACCGATCTAACAAGTCCCGGAAGATGTCGTTCATAAAGTGCTGGAACACTGCAGGGGCATTGGTCAGGCCAAATGGCATCACCGTGTACTCAAAGTGCCCGTACCGAGTACCAAACGCCGTCTTCCACTCATCACCCGACCGAACTCTGACAAGGTTATAAGCTCCACGCAAGTCCAGTTTTGTGAAGATCTTTGCCTCACGGAGCCGGTCCAAGAGTTCGGGGATGAGGGGCAGCGGGTATCGGTTGCGCACCATGATGGCATTTAATTTCCTATAATCACAGCAAAGCCGCAATTCACCGGACTTCTTCTTGACAAAGAGCACGGGTGCAGACACTGGCGAGGACGAGGGCCGAATAAAACCCCGAGCCAAATTCTTGTCCAAAATGTCCTGCAACGCGGCCAACTCGGGGTCCGACATGGAATACAAACGCCCCACTGGGAGAGGCGCATCAGGGACTAAGTCAATAGGTCAGTCATAGGGCCTATGCGGGGGCAATTGGTCCGCCTCAGTCTCGCTGAAAACATCAGCATAATCCGCCAATTCAGAGGGTAAGGAGACCCCCATGGGCCCCTCTACTTGACCGGCACAGATGTGGCGGGTGTGGTCCACGCACTGTAAGCTTGGAAAGGTGACCAAGTTCTGTGACCAATAAATCTGTGGGTCATGCGCCCGGAGCCACACCGGTCCCAAGACCACAGGGAAATGCAGGTCTGATGTGATATAGAACTGGATGGCCTCCTCATGTGAACTGATGGCCATACATAGCGGTTGTGTGGCGGCCTTAATTGGCCCAGACAGGAGCACTCGACCATCAATGGTCTCCACTAACATCGGCGGATCCACCGGGCATTGGGGAATCGCCCATTTAGCCACAAATGCTGCGTCCATAAAGTTCGTCATGGCCCCAGAGTCAATCAATGCATGGACGGGAATCCCCTTGGGCAACCTAGGGAGAATCAGGCGCGCCTCCAATATCAGATGCCTTGGGGGTCCGTGGGCAGCATCTGAAAGGTGTCGCTCGGTGTTGCGGGATGCCTGACCCAAAAGGCCTTTCAGGTCGGGCATGTGCCGTTTCCCGACAGGGGAGCAGATGGCAGTCTTGGGACAGGCTCAGTCACAGACGCCCCTCGTCGCTTCTTGGGGCAGAAAGCGGCCAATTGCCCAGGGTCCCCACAGTAAAAACACAACCCCCCCGAACGTCGCCTGTTCATCTCTGCCACCGATAGGTGAGGTCTGGCAGCACCTAGCTCCATTGGCTCCTCCCTCTGGACTGGGGTCTCACATACAACGGGGGCAGTACGGGTCTCTGGTGTGGCACGGCGACTCCTTCGCTGCTGCAGCCGGGCGTCGATCCGCAGACAGAGATGAATGCGCCCATTAAGGTCCAGGGGAACATCAACATAGGCCAGCTCATCCAGCATCTCCTCCGACAATCCATCCTGGAAAGCGTCCACGAGCGCAGCCTCATTCCAGGCTGAATCCTGGCTAAGCAGCCAAAATTCGCTGATATAGCCCTGCAGGGGGCGTCGGCCTTGCCTCAGAGCTTTCAAATGCTGGGTAGCTGTCTGGGTCTTGATAGGGTCCTCATACATCATCCGCATGTAATCACAAAACCCCACAAAGTTGTCCATCAATGGACTAGGTTGGGCTAGCAGGGGTGTGCCCCAACGAGCTGCAGAACCAGAGAGCAGGCTTATCATAAACCCCACTTTATCCAGGTAAGTGGGCAAATCATCTGCTCTCACACTGATATACAGGCGGCATTGTCCCATGAAAACAGGAAACATGTCCGGGTTGCCATCAAATTTGTCTGGCCTCACCACTTGGCATTTTCTCTTGGGTGGTGATGGAGCAGCAGGAACATGGGCAGATAGCTTAGCAACTTGGGCAGATAACAAAGCCAGCTGCTGGGAGAGCTGAGCGTTCTCAGCACGTAGCTGCTCCATAATAGTAGGGGGTTAGGCTGAAGGCAAACTGTTCTATCCCAGCCTATAGCCGTCCTTGTTAAAGGCACAAGGACCAAACCCCTGTTGATAAAATAGGCTGGAGACTTAAAACAAAACAAACCCCTTTTAATATGAGTGACAAACCTGCCAAATAGTCCAGAAACAAAAGCAGCAAAACACAATCCGAATGGAGGAAATAGTCCACATGAAATACGATGCAAACAGAAGAGTAGTCACAGGCAAGACGAACAGAACAGGATCCCATGAAGTACTTTGCAAACGGTTGCCTTCAGCAACCAGCACCGCCCACACCTCCTCTTTTTATACAGCAGTCCCAAGGCGATGCCTCTCAGTGCCTTCTCCTTTTTCCTTGGAGTTGTTGTATTGACTGCTGCTGATTTACTCTCGCTAATTGCCGGCATGTGCGAGCATCAATTAGAATGTCCATCAGGTGTGAGTCCTCCGAGTCTGACTCATTCTCCTCACACAGCTGAGCTTCATCAGGAACACGACTGGAGGGCCCAGGCTCTTCATCAAACCGTGAGTCTTGTAATTCATCAGAGCCTCCCTCTGACCC
>NW_015392604.1:30868-31922 GCF_001527695.2 Protobothrops mucrosquamatus | reverse complement strand
ATGTCCATCAGGTGTGAGTCCTCCGAGTCTGACTCATTCTCCTCACACAGCTGAGCTTCATCAGGAACACGACTGGAGGGCCCAGGCTCTTCATCAAACCGTGAGTCTTGTAATTCATCAGAGCCTCCCTCTGACCCTGATGGCCCTTCAAATGCCTCCTCCACCTCCTCCTCAGATTCCTCAGACTCAGCTGTTGGGAGCACAGGCTGGCACGGAATCACAACAAGCCTCTTCTCTTCTTGGTCTGCCCCTTTTATACCTTTTCTTCTCTCCGCCCTCCTCCTCCTTTTCTCTTCCCAGTGCATCGGAAGCTCCAATTACCATGTCACCACGTGGCAGATCCTGGGGATTCTGCCAAGCTCTGCAGCTCCAGCTGATCTCCTCCAGGTCTGTGCGGCTCCGCTTTAACTGGTTCCCGCCCCCACTACAATTAGCTAGGGCTCGCGTACCACCAGCCAGGTGCTAAAGCAGGGCTTTTCAACCTTTTTACTGATTGTACCACTTTTAGTGATGTGTTCAGTTCAGAGCTTGGCTTGTGCAAGGGGCCTCCCATTGCTTTGTGTTTAGACCCAGCCATCACACCCATCATGTTCTGTCCCCCGTCCGACCCACACCCCCCAACCAGTCAGCCGAGGCCTGACAAACTCCTCGGCACAGACAAAGGCAACGGAATGTCTTGGCAGCCACTTCGTAGCTGCCTGCCAAGTCTTCAATGATAAAACACAGCAAAGATAAGCCACGAGAACTTGCCAGAATGCTTGCACCCGAGTGTTCATCAAACTTTGTCCGTCACGAAAATTCACATGCCACACCCCTTGCTTATATAGCCAGTGGGGTGTGGCCCAGTGACTCAGTGGAATTGTCTGGCCCGACGTGTCTGCTGCTGCGCACGCCTATCTCTTCGACGCTGGCGTGGATCCAGCCAAAACTTAGCCTCTTCTGAATCCGATACTTCTGGCTCCTGGCCAGTCCCAGAAGTACCGGGCTCCTGGCCAAGTCCAGAAACACCGGGCTCCTGGCCAATCCCAGAAACTCCGGGCTCCTGGCCAATCCC
>NW_015392604.1:17233-29743 GCF_001527695.2 Protobothrops mucrosquamatus | reverse complement strand
GGAATTGTCTGGCCCGACGTGTCTGCTGCTGCGCACGCCTATCTCTTCGACGCTGGCGTGGATCCAGCCAAAACTTAGCCTCTTCTGAATCCGATACTTCTGGCTCCTGGCCAGTCCCAGAAGTACCGGGCTCCTGGCCAAGTCCAGAAACACCGGGCTCCTGGCCAATCCCAGAAACTCCGGGCTCCTGGCCAATCCCAGAAACACCGGGCTCCTGGCCAAACTCCTCGCTGTCGGAAGGCACCGAAGGCTGCACCAGAGGGGAAGGGCCGGGAGAGGGAGACCTAGCCATCTCCTCTCCGTCATGTTCAGAGCCTTCCTCCTCTGATGAGAGGGACCCACCGGACGGAGCCACAACACATCAGGATTAAGCCTCGAAGGGTGCCTTTTGCCCTGAAAAACAAAATAGATGCAGAACTGGACAAGCTGCTCCAGCAGGGCATCTTAGAACCCGTGGACTGCAGTCCATGGGAAACCCCCATAGTCATGCCACTGAAAGCCAATGGTGAAGTCCGGATCTGTGCGGACTATAAATGTACACTTAACAAAGCATTGCAGCAGCATGCCTGCCCGGTGCCTGTGGTGAGCCACATTCTGGCCTCCCTCAAAGGGGGGCGAATCATTGCAAAGGTTGATTTGGCTCAGGCCTATCAACAGTTACCAGTTGATGAGGCAACGGCTGAGGCCCAAACAATTGTGACACACCGGGGAGCCTTTAAGATAAAAAGGCTGCAGTTTGGGGTTAACGTAGCCCCAGGCATTTTCCAAAGTGTGATGGAGCGAACGCTCCGTGGCATTCCTGGGGTCTGCCCCTACTTTGATGACGTCTTCATTGCTGGGGAGTCATCTGTGAATCTAGCTGAAAGGCTGAGGGCTGTCTTGCTGCAGTTCCACCAAGCGGGGCTGAAGCTGAAGCAAGATAAGTGTAAAATTGGAGTCACTTCCACTGAGTTTCTGGGCTTCCATATTGATGCTGAAGGCATCCATCCTGCTGAATCCAAGCTCAAAGCAATTCAGCAGGCCCCAAGTCCCAAGTCCAAAAGTGAACTTCAGGCTTTTCTGGGACTGTTAAATTTCTACCACTCATTCCTACTTCACAAGGCTGCAGTGGCTGAGCCGTTACACTGGCTCTTGGACAAACAGGCTCCATGGAAGTGGACAAAGGTCCATGAAACTTTGGCCCCCTCGGAGAGGGTACGCAACTTGGGCGTCCTCCTGGATTCGCGGCTGACGCTGGAAGACCAGTTGTCGGCCGTGACCAGGGGGGCGTTTTATCAGGTACGCCTGATTCACCAGTTGCGGCCTTTTCTGGACCGGGACGCCCTACGCACGGTCACTCACGCACTTGTCACCTCCCGCCTGGACTACNTTGCAGGACTGGCCTAGGGTAATTTTTAGGGGGGTTTTAATTATATTTTAAAATTCGACAAATATTTAAATATTCCTTTTAATTAATTTTAAATTTGTATTGTTTTGTATGTATTTTAAATAGATTGTCAGCCGCCCTGAGTCCTACGGGAGAAGGGCGGGATATAAATTCAAATATAAATAAATAAATAAATAAATAAAATAAATGAAAGGAGTTTCACAGAGGTCAAGGCCTTGCTCTCTTCAAATGCGGTTTTAGCGCATTTCAATGAGCAATTGCCTGTGTGCATAGCCTGTGATGCATCCCCTTATGGGGTTGGGGCTGTGCTTAGTCACCTTAAGGCTGATGGGACACAAGTCCCTGTGGCCTACTATTCCAGGACTCTTTCATCTGCTGAGTGTAATTACGTGCAGATTGACAGAGAAGCCTTGGCCATAGTGGCTGGCATAAAGAAATTCCATGACTTCTTATATGGCCGCCACTTCACGGTCTACACAGACCATAAGCCTCTGCTGGGTTTGTTTACAACAAACAAACAAACCAACCCCTCACATAATATCTCCTAGAATGCTGAGATGGTCAATTTTCCTGTCAGCATATGACTACATTCTGGTACACAAACCAGGCAAAGAAATGGGCCATGCAGATGGCCTCAGCAGATTACCCCTACAGCAGGTAGAGGCAGATCCTGCTCCTGCTCTTCACATTCTCTCCATTCAGGAATTGCCTGAGTCTCCCCTCAATGCTAGGGACGTGGCTGCTGAAACTGCCACTGATCACACGCTAACACGTGTGCTGACATGGGTGCTGTCAGGATGGCCTGACACGTGTCCTGGTGCAGAATTCCAGAGCTTCTGGCAAAGGAAGCATGAGCTTTCCACATTCAAAGGGTGTGTCCTATGGAGTAGCAGGGTAGTAATCCCAGCCTCATTGAGGACTAGAGTCTTGCTCTCTCTACATGAGGGATATCCCGGAATTGTCTGGATAAAGGCGCTCACGTGCAGCCATCTTTGGTGGCCTGGGCTCGATAAAGAGATCGAGGCCCAGGTCCACGGGTGTACTGTTTGCCAACAGTCCAGGCCTGAAATGCCCCAGGCCCCTGTACATAGGTGGGAGGAGATAGATGCCCCTTGGTCGAGGGTTCATATCGACTACGCTGGGCCCTTTCAGGGGCAATTCTTCCTTCTCCTCGTGGACAGCCATTCCAAGTGGCTAGAGGTCGTTCCTGTTTCCTCCACTACTACTGCTAGGACCATCCAGGTGCTGAGAGGGATCTTCGCCTCCCATGGGCTTCCGGACGTCCTTGACTCCGACAACGGACCCCAATTCACTTCTTCTGAGTTTCAGGCTTTTCTACAGGCCAACTTGATCCGGCACGCCACTTCAGCATCGTTCCATCCAGCTTCCAACGGCCAGGCTGAGAGGATGGTACGCACTACCAAAGATGCTTTCAAAAGACTCACTCATGGCAGCTGGCATCACAGGTTAGCAGACTTTCTTCTTTGCCAATGCACCACACCTTGCACAGCCACTGGGAAGAGCCCAGCAGAACTCCGCTGGGGTCGCCGCCTCATCACGAAACTGGACAGGTTGCACCCAGACCGGGTGGCTTCACAGGTGTCACAGCCGCGGGCACCTAGGAGACTACAGGTGGGCGATCCGGTCTGGGCAAGGAACTATGGACCTGGACATCTCTGGGTCACAGCAGTGGTATGCAAGGTCTCTGGGCCGCTGTCCTACGAAGTGGCTTTGGATGATTGTCGTGTGATCCGACGTCACATTGACCAACTGCGCTGGAGGCTTCCCAGCCACACTTCCGCTCCTGGCTCTGCTCTCAGGGGAGAGGAGGACCACAATTACGATTGTGGACCACAGTCACTCCACCACAGCGGACCTTCACATGCTGCAGCACATGTTCCAGACGGGGGTTGTGCCATGGAGGCGGCTCCTGACTCTGGCACAGGCACCGGGTCAATGGGACATTGCTGTCAATCGGCTTCTCAGGCCACTCCACCTGCTGGTCTTGGGCTCAAGGGACAGTGCTCCCAAGAGGGGTCCATTGTGGGCTTGGGGAATTCCACCCCACCACTGGACTTGGGGAATTCCACTCCCCCAAGGAACTCTGGTTTGGGTTCAGAGGATCCAGCCAGTCAGCAGCGTGGGGGGTCGCCTGGGTCTATGGGGCACCAAAGTCCTGGTCTGCCTAGCCTGGCAGGCGAGCTGGCAGGCCAGGCACACACACTGGCTCCAAGAAGGTCAGAGCAGGCCAAGGGTCCACCCAAACACTTAAAGGACTATGTGAGGTTCCTGTCAAGTATGGGGGAAGCCTAGTAGTTCTGTATCAATCAGAACACACTCAAAAGAAGGGTGTTATACTTTTTGGTACTATAGTATGATGTATTATTGTTGGAATAAAGAGATGTAAATCTTGGGTTGCCTGTGAGCAGGCATAACTGTATTTAGAAATAACAACATGCTCAATTGAACACATGTATATATGTATGGATGTACAAATAATAAGTGTGTACTTATTGTTTAATCCAAGGGGGGAGGGGTGTTGTGTCCTGGGCCTGCTGAATGACTCAGCAGGCTCAGGAAAGCTGCAGAAAGGCCCGGGCAGACCACGTGGTTGCCCGGGACCAGACAGGCTGTCTCCAGCCTTGCGCACATGCGCAAGGTGGGAGAATGCCGTGGAATGATTGGCTGACGCTGTCCCTGCCAGGGGACTATAAAAGGGCCTGCGCCATTTTAGTTCTCTGTTCTGTTGGTGAATTGCAATAAAGGAAGACTGTTTTTTGTTACTCCGCTTCGTCTCCATGCCTCATCTTTGGAAACAGAACAGGTATGTTAATAAAATTTGATTCCACACTGACATTTCCCAGTGGTCAGGAAACCACTATTTCTGTTTTGACAGGTTCTGGGTAAACCTCTGACTCATAAGCCTAGCCACACTTCAGAAACTTAAGATACCTACAGTTACCCCGAAGTCTCCATTGCCAGTGATAACTATTGATGACTGAATTTTAAAAGGAGGCCCCATTACTCATGCCACAGTGCCTTTGAAGTTAACAATAGATCAGCATTCTGAAGAGTTAACCCTCTTCATAGCAGATCACATAGATCTTCCAATAGTGCTGGGAATCGCTTGGTTACAACTCCACAACCCCACTATGAAGTGGAAAAACCTGTCTATTGCCTTTGAAAATCCTGAACACCTTTCTCACTGTGATCGGCTTTCTGAAGCCCCCCCCCCCCCAATGGTTCACAGAGAGATTCCCAATCTGCCAGGTAAATGGGCAGACTTCACTGATGTGTTTGGGGAGGAGGAAGCTTCAGCCCTCCCTCACATAGAGACTGCAATTGCACCATAAACCTGGTCCCTGGTGCCAAAATTCCTGCCAAGAGACAATACCAAATGTCTACTACAGAATTACAAATTTTAAAACAATATTTGGACTCTAATTTGAAAAAGGGATTCATAAGAATCTCCCAGTCTCCTGCCTCGGCTCCCACCTTCTTCGTACCCAAGAAGCAAGACTCCAGTGGGCCTAATAACAGTGAGAAAACCCTGCTGAGAGTGGTCCATGATTACAAGGCTTTAAATGCAGTAATAGTAAGAGATCATTATCCACTCTCATTAATTCCAGACCTATTACATAGACTACATAGTCTTTTTACAAGACTAGACAACCTTATTTGAATAAAAGAAGGCCATGAATACTTAACAGCCTTTGACACCAGATAAGGCAAATATATTACTGCCTTTTGGTCTGTGTAACACCCCAGCTGTATTTTACAGATTCAATCAATCAGAATAGAGCTGGAAGGGACATTGGAGGTCTTCTAGTCCAACTCCCTGCTTAAGCAGGAGACCCTATACCATTTCAGACAAGTGGCTGTCCAGTCTCTTCTTAAAAACCTCCAGTGATGAAGTACCCACAACATCTGAATGCAAGCTGTTCCACTGGTTAATTGTTCTCACTGTTAGGAAGTTTCTCCTTAATTCCAGGTTGCTTCTCTCCTTGATTAGTTTCCATCCATTGTTTCTTGTCTTGCCTTCTGGTGCTTTGGAAAATAATTTGACCCCCTTTTATTTGTGGCTTCTACCTCACACTGGTGGCGCATGTTTAAGTGATCATTCACTAGGACTCCAAGGTCCCTCTCTCAGTTATTGTTTTTGAGGCAGGTTTCACCTAATCTGTATTTGTAACTTTGGTTTTTCCTGCCTAGGTGTAAAACCTTGCTTTTCTCCACATTACATTCCATGTTGTTGGATAGGGCCCATTGTTCAAATCTCTCAATATCTTTTTGGATCCTGAGCTTGTCTTCTAGGGCAGGGCTTTTCAACCTTTTCATCCATTGTACCACTTTTAGGATATGGCAGTATCCGAGTACCACCAGTCACCTAGCAAGGTGTCAAAAACTTCCTCCTGTCTGAGGTTTCCATTGTTGTGAGCATTTCTGTTGAGGATTGGCAGCAGGGGTGGGGTGGGGGGTGTTTGGTTTTTATTCCCCCCGTCTGCTGGGTGGTTGCAGCAGGTTTTGGTCACTTCACATGACCCTGGTACACTGTGACCGTCATAAATATGAATCAGTTGCCAAGCATCTGAATGTAAATCACAAGACCCTGGAGATGCTGCAAAATTCCAGCTGATCGGCGCTTCTTCTGGGCTCAGCAGAAGCACCAGGATCAGCGCCGAGCTCCAGCTGGAGCCTGGCGCTGATCCTGGCACTTCCACTGAGCCCTGACAGTCCTGAAGAAGTGCCGATCTTCTGGACAACGGTACTGATCCTGGCGCTTCCGCTGAGCTCTGACAGCCCTGCAGCTCCAGCCATCTCTCGCTTAGGCTTGTGCAGTGCTGCCACCGGTTCAGCTCATTCCCCTCCCCCGCTACTTTTCTAGGATGGTCGCGTACCACCTGCCAGGTGCCAATGTACCACAGGTGGTACCCGTACCACAGGTTGAAAAGCCCTGTTCTAGGGTGTTGGCTCTTCCTGCCAGCTTAGTGTCATTTGCAAATTTGATGAGTTCCCCTTCTATTCCCTCATATAAAGTCCATATAAAATCCATCTGGTAGTGATGCTGTCTATCCCACATTTTTCTAGTTTACCAAGAAGTAGGATGCGGCCTACTCTGTTGAATGCCTTGCTGATGTCTAAGTATACTATGTCCAGAGCATTTAGTTGGTCTACTAATTTAGTCACTTCATCAAAGAGTGAAATAAGATTGGCTTGGCATGATGTGTTTTTAACAAACCCATGCTGGCTTCTAGTTATCACTTTATTTGTTTCTAGATGCTCACAGATCTGGGTTTTTTTATTATTATTTTTTCCAGTATCTTCCTGGGTATTGATGTTTGGCTGATTGGTCTGTAGATTCCTGGGTCTGGTTTTTTTCCCCCTTTTTTGAAGATGGAAACCCCATCAGCGTTTTTCCAATCCTCAGGTAGTTCCCCAGTGCTCCAGGATTTTTGAAAGTTATGGTACAAGGGTTCTGACATATCATTGGCCAGCTCCTTCAGAATTCTGGGATGTAATCCGTCAGGTTTGGTGGAAACCTGGTGGGATGAAACCCATAAATGGAACATACAGCTAGAGGGATTTAAATTATTTAAAAGTAGCAGACCAAATAAAAGAGGAGGTGGAGTTGCTCTCTATATCAGGAATAACTACATCGCTACAGAAATAGAGCACAACAATGATGAAAAATGTCTTGAATGCATTTGGGTCAATATAAAAAGTGGGGGGCATGACATTGCCATAGGTGTGTACTATAGGCCACCCAACCAAACAGAGGAAATTGATGGACTTTTTCCTAGTCAGTTAACTAAGGTATGTAGGAAGCACATCACAATAGTAATGGGGGACTTTAACTACCCTGACATCAACTGGGAGACAAACTCTGCACCAAGTGGAAGATCAAACAGATTTCTGACAAATCTAGCAGACAACTTTGTCTCCCAAAAAGTAGAGAAGGGAACTAGGGGATCAGCCATATTGGACTTAATTCTCACTAACACAGATGAAATGGTAGAAGGTGTTGAAACTACAGGAACCTTGGGGGGGAGTGATCATGCAATATTGGAATTCAACATTATGCAAGCACAAGCAATAGAACATAGTCAAACTAGAGTATTGGACTTTAAGAGAGTTAATTTCAATAAACTTAGAGCTTGGTAAGGATTCCATGAATGAGAATCCTCAAGGGGAAAACAACTCAAGAACCTTGGGAAATTTTGAAAAGTGAGATTATAAAAGCCCAGTCTAGCACAATACCAACGAAGAAGAAAAATAACAGCTCTCAAAAGAAACCAGCATGGCTGCATAAAGAACTCTCTGATAACTTGAAAGACAAAAAGGATGGGGGGGGGATGCAACATCTGGGATCTGTGTGAGGAGATGTTGAATGATCGTGCCAACAGAGCCGGATTGATGTTATCTCTCCTGGAGTTAACACCTAGAAATCTGCCGGTTTGAATCGCCCGGAAGAACTGCGGGGTGGGGGGCTGCTTAGGGACACTTTAAAACATCAAATTGTAAGGGAATCCCTCAGATCCTGTCTATCATGCCTGCTATCAATTTCTTTTAATATTTCAAGGACAACCTTCTTTGGCAAAGGTTCTCAAGACGAAAGAATTCTACACCTAACTTCACCCAGGAATGTCGTCCTGTTCTTCGTTACCTACCTTTGATTAGTTTCTCTCTTCGTTGGATCTTCTTTCCTCTTTAAAAGACTGTCTTGTTAATTAGTCACCTTGTTTGACGGAGGTCTTCAACACTTACGAGGTTGACTGGAAGTTTTTAAGAAGAGACTGGACCGCCATTTGTCTGAAATGATATAGGGTTTCCTGCCTGAGCAGGAGGTTGGAAGAGAAGACCTCCAAGGTCCCGTCCAACTCTATTATTATTATTATTATTATTATTATTATTATTATTATTATTATTATTATTATTATTATTATTATTATTATTACTGTTGTTGTTGTTGTTGCCTGCCTGCCTGCCTGCGTGCTTGGCCTGCTACCATAAACCTCACTTCTAGCTGACTGATTTATTTACCATAGTGAAGTGAAGGCATGGGGAGAGGCGGGCAGTGCAGATTCCCTTGATGCAGAATGGGAAGGATCCGTATTCTGCATCAAGGAAACTTTAAAGAAAGTTATACAGTATGGCAGTAAAACTCCAGCAGCAGGGAAAAAAACCTGGTTTTTTGAAACACCAGACTAGTGTGCATTCATGTGCCTCCATTGCTTGCTGCCAAGCCAGATTGGAGCCATCAGGCCCGCTCCTTCCAGCCCATTTTGGAGCCGGTCCAAAAGTGAAGGGAATGGTTCTCACCCCACCCGATTGCTGTGGGGCTTCGTTTCCAAAGACCCTCTGCTCCAGACAAACTGAGATCTGGGACTGAAAAAGCAGCAACGGAAGTGAAGGGCTGTTCAAAGGAGGAGGAAGAAGCAGAAAGTGGGAGAAGCCACTACTGAACAGGTGAGGCGCGACAGGTGTCGGGGCATGGTAGGCCTGGCTGCGCGGGCCCTTCGGCATGGTAAGCGGTTGCAGGGCATGAGGGACAGCTCCCCCCTCCTCCTCTGCCATGCCTTGTGGCAGCAGCACTGGCACAAAACAGAAGAAGTGGGGCGGCGGCTATGTGGCTCCTGGATGGGGCTGTCAGTACTGCCGCCACGAGGCGAGGTAGGTATCAGGAAAAAAGTAAGGCATCCCCCGAAAATGAGACCTGATGCCTCTCTTGGAGGAAAAAAATAATAAGAACGGGTCTTATTTTCGGGGAAACACGGTAATACGTCTTCTTGTTATGGGAAAAGTCCACTTTTCCAACACCTGCGTTAGTGACCTTGGCATTCTTGCAGGCTCTCAAACATGCCTCAGTTTCCTAGATACCATCCCTCTCACCTTTGCACTCCATTCCACAATCTCTACTCTGTTTTTTGTCAAACTATGAGTGAGGGAGAAAATGTAGGTAAAAGGGTGAATCAGTCTTGACATGCTGACCACCCTGGAAGAAAGGTAGACCTGGAACAAGAATAAACATACATACACATTGTTACATACAACCCAATTACTGCTACATTCCTTAATGGGGCCATTGAGGATACCTAATGTGAAATTTCTTAACTAACCTTGCTGCCCTAATATCAGGGGCAGCCACCCACTCAGCGTCTGCTAACAGGTAGCCTTTCCACAGTACTAGATACTGTAATTTCCCCTTGTGATATCTGGAGTTGAGAATCTTTTTGATCTCATAGTGCTTCTCTCCCTTTACTAGGATGGGAGGAGAAGGTGGTTCTTTCACTGGCCTCAAACCAGATCCCTGAAAAAAATTTAAAAGGCTGCAATGAAATACCGGATGAATTCACCTCAGGCTTCTCAGCAACTTCCGTTCCACCATCACCGGATTTATGATCGGATGATGTTGAAAGGTCCTATGTATTTGGGACCTAACTTTTTTCAAGGTTGCCTCAGGTTTAGGTACTTATTGGACAAGTACACCTTATCCCCCCTCTAAATTCTTGCTCGGGGGCTCTCTTCTGATTAGCTTGCCTTTTTTGACTTTCCCTAGCCTTATTCAGTGCCACACGCACAGTGGGTCACGTGCCTTTTAACGTATCCATCCAATCAGTTAATGATCCTAAGGATGGGGCTTCCTGTGGGAGCTCTGGTATGGGCACAAACTCAATCCCCGTGGCCACTTTGAAGGGGTGCTGTGCACCAAGTTGTTATATGCCACCTCTGTGAAAGGCAGGAGTTTGGCCCAATTAGTCTGCTAATAATTTACATAACAGTGCAGGTATTGCTCTACTAGTGAGTTGGTGCATTCAGTAACCCCATTAGTATTTGGATAGTAGGTGGAGCTAAGTCCCTGGGAGGAGCCTTCATTTTCAAGAATTCCCACCACTTTTCCCACTTTGCGGTGAATTGTGCCCCTCTGTCTGAGATAATGCACTTTGGGACCCCATGTAGTCAGTAGATGTGTAGTGCAAACATCTTGGCTAGGACCCAGGCTGAAGGAATCTTCAGACATGCCACAAAATGTGATTGCTTCGAAAACAAGTCAATGACAGTCCAAATTACTGTGTTCCCAGCACTCTCAGGCAACTCCACGTCAAAGTCCTGATTGGAAAGTTTTCGAAGATACCTCTGCAGACTTGGATGAACTCACAGATACTGTAACATGTTAGCTTTTGTGAAGACCTATGTGTACCAACCAAGAACTTGCGAATATACAGTAACAGTAAGCCTTGGTTCACAGCTAAACTCAAGCAACTACGTCCTGAATGTGTTTTACTGTAGGTTTGAGAGGAAACCACTGTCACCTATCTCCACCATCCCCATCTCAGATACACCAACAACAGCCATACCTCCTACAACTGACCCCATGCCCTTGGGTCCCCCACCTCTGGTGATCACAGAAAATGATGCGCAAGGTCTATTTCACAAACAAAAGCCCCCAGGGCTGTGTGCTGTCTCCACTTCTCTTCTCTCTTTATACCAACGACTGCATCTCAAAAGATCCCTCTGTTAAAGTACTGAAGTTTGCAGATGATACAACAGTGATTGGCCTCATTCGAGATAACAAGAAATCGGCATACAGACAGGAGGTTGAACAACTAGCTTTGTGGTATGGCCAGAACAATCTTGAACTGAACACACTCAAAACTGTAGAAATGACAGTAGGCTTTAGGAGAAACCCTACTATTCTACAACCTCTTACAATACTAGACAACACAGTATCAACAGTAGAAACCTTCAAGTTTCTGGGTTCTATAATATTTCAAGATTTAAAATGGACACCCAACATCAAAAATGTAATCAAAAAAGCACAACAAAGAATGTTCTTCCTGTGCCAATTCAAAAAGCTCAGACTGCCCAAGGAGCTGCTGATACAGTTCTACAAAGGAATTATTGAGTCTGTCATTTGCACCTCTATAACTGTCTGGTTTAGAACTGCAACCAAACAAGACAGACGCAGACTTCAACGGATAGTTAGAACTGCAGAAAAAACAATTGCTACCAGCCTGCCTTCCATTGAGGACCTGTATACTGCATGAGCAAGAAAGAGGGCTGTGAAAATATCTACAGACCCTTCACATCCTGGACATAAACTATTTCAACTTCTTCCCTCAAGACAACACTATAGGGCATTGCACACCAGAACGACTAGACATAAGGACAGTTTTTTCCCCCATGCCGTCACTCTGCTTAACAACTAATTCCTACAACACTGTCAAAATACTAGTAAAGCTGTATTACTGTGATATTCCTCATCTTTCCTATTACCTATCCTTATCTTCTTACGACTATAACATTGCTGCTTGTATCTTACAATTTATATTGGGGTTTTTTGTAGCCTAGTATGATTTATGTTGTTTGCTTAGCTAGTACTCTATGACTATCACTATGTGTTGCATCTTATGATTTATGATGAAGTGTTGTATTTCACGATTTATGATGAATGTATTTTCATGTTGTATATGATCATGGTTATCACTATTACTTGTATGTACACTGAGAGCTTATGCACTGGAAACAAATTCCTTCTGTGTCCAACCACACTTGGCCAATAAAGAATTCTATTCTATTCTATTCTATTCTATTCTATTCTATTCTATTCTATTCTATTCTATTCTATTCTATTCTATTCTATTCTATTCTATTCTCATGACCCCAGGTTCTGTCCATTGCCTTATTTCAGGGCTTTTCAACCTTTTTACCAATTGTACCACTTTTAGGATATGGCAATATTCGAGTACCACCTAGCAAGGTGTCAAAAACTTGATGACAAAAAAAAAACCTGTTCAAAGTTGCAATTGCACTGAAATGACTTATGACCATTTTTCACACTTATGACCATTGCAGCATGCCCAGGGTCATGTGATTTATATTTGGATGCTTGGCAACTGATTCATATTTATAATGGTCACAGTATTCCAGGGTCATGTGATCCCCTTCTGCAACCTTTTGACAAGAAAAGTCAATGGCAGAGCTGCTGGTGGCCAAGTGCTAAGGCGGGACTTCCTTTCCTCCCTCCCTTTTTCTCATTCCCATCTCCTTCTGAAGGAAGAATTTGAAACACCCCCCCCCCCCATATTTTCCCTCTTCCATATATTGATCAAACAAGGAAAGGC
>NW_015392604.1:10958-14215 GCF_001527695.2 Protobothrops mucrosquamatus | reverse complement strand
ACAATCTGTCCGATCCGCCTAGCCAGAATACATCATCCCTCCCCCTCAGTTACATTGTTCAGAACTTCTCTCTGCCATCCTTTTGTCTTGTTAAGTGTGTCTTCTAGCCAAGCCTCCTGGAATCTAGTGCCTACCTGCAGGGCTTGGCTAATCCTTCTATTGTTAATCAATTGTGACCGTTTTATTTTTAAACTTCTTCTTTTCTCACAAGCCAAATAGAAATTGCCAAACACTCCTTAAGAACACAAAGCCCTCATTGCACAAATCCCAGAACTTCAAAGTCACAAAAGCACATAAGAATCCTTCCACTCTCCATCTCCTTCCCTCCTCCGTGCCTCACCTCCAGCCATTGCTGCCTTTTTTCATTCCTCTTGGAGGGTGACCCCTCCCCCCGCTGCATTTCTTGCCTGTTTGCTGCTGCCAGCACAGGTGGCTGCCACAGCAGTTGTAGATCGGCTCATGGCCAGCCTGCTTGACTCCGGTGCAGCTGACTCTGCCTCCTCCCAAGGCTGCTGCTTTTTCTCTCTCTCCCTCTCCTGCCCAAACTGCCTCCTTTTATAGTCTCTCCTGTCTCCACCCCCCTCCTCCTTTCTCATGGGGGAGGGTGAGCCAGAAGTGAGCCTGGGGCCTTTTCAGCTCCAGTGGACTCTCTCACTGTATGTCCTTGCCTGTGCTGGCTCTTTCCCTCCCCCACTACACTTGGCTAGGCAGGGCTGCGTACCACCTGCCACTCATTAATGTACCACAAGTGGTACGTGTACCACCGGTTGAAAAGCCCTGTTCTATGCTGTTTTCCTCTTCCAGCATAGAGTTCACATGGGAACTTGGCAAGGGCAGAAGGGAGGCAGTCTCTGTTCCAAAAGTTTTATTAGTTTATAATATACAATACAATGAAAATACAAAAGTAAATAGTGGAAAAGTTAGGGAAGGGGAAAGGGAGAAGAGAAGCGAGGTAAGGGAGAAAAAAAGAAAAAAAAAAGGCATTGACTTCCGACTTTTTTTGGTACAGTAAAGTAGAATATCAACATCAAACCTCAACTTTTTACTTTTACAAAATAATATAAACTAGCCATTTTGATAACATCAAGTCTATCTAATTGGTAAAACCCAAAATTAATCTTGCTGCTGTCAACATATATAACATCAAAGTTCCATATTTTTTTCCAGGTCTTTGTCCATTAGCCCCAAGAGAAAAGTCTCTGGTTTTCTTTCTATATTCACTTTAAGAATTTTCTGTATTAACATATGAATCCTACTCCACCATAAATGGTAAAAAGTCACCTCTTTACCTTTACATTTCCAACATTCATTTGAAATACCTTTGTAGGAGGACAGCACCCACCCCCAGAGAAAGAAATATTTTGGGAATATTAAAAGGCAGAATATTATATATCCCCAAAGGATCTTAATCTTTCAACATTTTCCACCACCTCGTCCACCCGTCCATCTAAGCGTTCTACATGAGCTGCTAAACCTTGAAAAGCTAACAGTATATCCTGTCTCATTTCGTTGTTCTTCTCTTCAAAAAGCTCAGCTGTCTCTATTCTGATCTGTTTTGCTGTATTCATCAAAGCATCCTGCAAATCCTTAAGTGTAAGTGATGGCGGTGGGGGAGAAGGAGGGGGCGTCTTTGGCTTAGATTGCTGTGAAATTTGAACAACAGGAGAAGAGATCTGGCCTTTCGGAGGAGCAGAAATTCCAGTACGTTTTGAAGCCATCTCTTTTTAAAAAAAATCTAAAAAAAAATCTTGTATAATCTTGTAAAAATAGTAGTTGCAAGATATATATAAAAAAAGGAAAAAGGAAGCTTGCAATTTACATAAACTAGTAGATGTTACATTGTTTCCTTATCTTCACTTAAATGTCAAGTAAAAGTGAAAGTCTCTTAAGTATCAGTTCAAACAAAAGAACAACATTCCACGGCCATATTTTTTCTTCTTCTTGTAATTTAAATAGTAAATGAAGAAGATACTTATTTATCTTCTGAGTTAAAGTCCCAAATTAACCAAATTCCAATCCTCCTGATCAGCTTCGTCTGCTTTTAATTTTACTCACAGTCTCTTCAATTAGCAGATGTGGAAGCAGCATCTGGCTTTGTTCCTAAGAACAAAGGCGGCCCGAGGTGCGAAGAAAACCCAGACTCCGAGGAAGTTCACACCTTCGTCCTCCAAAAAAGAAATCTTTAGAGGACTAGGGAACTCAACCTCTATCCAGGAAAACTCACCTCCTCCCCTTCTCCTGGGGAGAGAGGCTCCAAGCCGCGGAACAGCTGTTGAACGCCATTCCTTCAGGCTTTAACGCATCCCCGGGGCGGACGGCTTAGAAAAAAGCCTCCATCGTCGCGGCAGTCACCACTGGAACGAAACAAAACACATTTATGTACCCCTCTGGTAAGCTGCAACTTTAGTAGAAAATAAGTAACTTGAATTGGACAGTCCTGTTCATGTCTCATTTATTTAGTTCTTTTTGAAGTTTCCCTTGGGCAATCAAAATTTATAAGAGAATGTTTAGAACTAACTGTTCACATATATGTATTTGGGTCCTTGTGCTACTTGAAAAGAGCATGTTTTATAATACAACATAAGTATCAAAATGATTCTAAGATGAAAGTGTATTTTATTGGGTGATAACTAGATTTGGTGATAAGGAAACATGTTTACTTTTCTGCAAGCAGCAATTGGGAAATTCTCACCAGGGATTTGGCAAAATGGAGAGAAATCACTTTGGTAAGGGAAAGCTGTTACTAATTTTGTTTTCTGTTTTTACTAACATAGGAAACTATGGTCCTGGAGGGAGTGGGGGATATGGAGGGAGGAGTTGTTTTCTGAACTTGTGTAAGCTTTTCATGGGTGAGTGTACCTTTGAAAACTAAAATTGTGTTTTTTCTTTGTTTCAACTGCAGGGGTAAAAAGCTTTTTAGGGTGATATCTTTCCTTTAAAAAGAAAATTGGAATAACTTCATAACCTATTTTTTTTCTCTTTACTTCTGTTGAAACAGGCTTCACTGTAGGAGAGGATGAGCCCAGAGGTAACAGAACAGCTTCAGGTTTTCGAAATGAATTTGTTAAGGAAACACTTATCTCAGTCATGCATAAATATGCAGTGATATGGCAGACGACACCAGAGCAGATGCAGAGAGCCATTTGTGAATGGATTGGATTATTTAATAAATCTTACTGTGGAGGAAGGATTGTAAAAATGCCTTCGAGGCAGTTTTTTAGCTTTTTACCTGTTGTTTCTTTTTAGTGGTCTTTGTA
>NW_015392604.1:5571-7728 GCF_001527695.2 Protobothrops mucrosquamatus | reverse complement strand
CGTTTGCCAGCTATTGTTACAATTATGCCCACCGGTATGTCCCATCTGAAATTTATTTGTCTATTCTTCAACTCCTGTGTCAGAAAAGCATAGTCTCTGCACGCTCTAAGTATTTTCGCTGGAATTTCTTTTAAAAGAATAATATCTTGATTCAAAATCTTAAATCTCTGTTGGTAAAAGAGCTGCATTATTTCATTACATCTCGACTTTCTTGTGAAATATATCACTATATCTCTAGGTAAGTTTTTTTGTCTTGCAAACCAAGAGTTCACCCTAAAAACACGCTCTATTTCCAGATAAATTTCTTGACCACACGACAAAGCATCCCCAAGTGCATCTGCAATTACTTGTCTTAAGTTCTCCTTTGGATCCTCAGCCAATCCACGAGTCCGAATTGCGAACTCCATATCACGAAATTGAGCGATCAGCACATCACTCTTAACATTTTCCAGACTCTCCTCTACAAGCTCAAGTCTATGGTCACTTCCTTCTGCTTTTTGCTCATTCTCTTCCACCCTTTCTGCTATTGCATCCACATAGTCAGTCAAACCTTTAAAAGCAGTTGCCACATTCGCACAATAATCATCCTGCTTCTGTGCTAGATCTTGCTGTTGTTGTGATAAATCCAGTTGTTGCTGCGATAGTTGATCAAATCTATTTTGCATTTTAACATCCATCTCTTGAAACATCTCGGTCATTTGCTTAATAGTTGCAGCCATCAAATCCTGCAGCTCTTTGCCAGAAGGCGGTGGGGACGAAGAAGATGGAGGGTGTGACGAATGGGAAGTTTTTGAAGTTGGCTGAGGTGTCTGGGTCATCGGAGATGTATATTTTACAATCGAAGGCACAGTTTTTTTCGAAGCCATATTTGCGATAAAATCCAATTTGTTAAAAAGTCTTATAAGCAATTCAACCAAAACGGATAATGCGCCAGTTAAAAGTAGCAAAAGTTCAAAGCGGAAATCACTTTCACTTCTTGCTGAAAAGTATCAAGCCATCGCCATTTTAAGTTCACTTTCCCTCAATCCAACTCAAATATAGGGAAGAACGTATTATCCAAGTTAGAGTATAGTCCAAAAAAATACAAAACAGACTTCCAGGGTCGGTTCGTCTGCTTACAAGGCAAACTCACTGTTAACTTTAAGTTGCAGCGGTGGCGGCGGCTTCTAGCTTCGCTACGGCGAAGGCGTCCTGGATCGCGGAGAAGCCCGGGGCTCCGGAGGAGTTCTCACCTACATCGTCCACAAGGGACGACTTGGGAACTCAACTCCTACCTCGGGCAGCTCACCTATCCCCCTAAGCCCAGGGGAAAGGTATCAGGCCGTTTGACAGCTGATGCAGGCTGTCAAAACGGCTTTTACGCAGAAACAGGCGGGAGCAGCAAACAGCTGCGTCCAGCGAAGTTGCCTGCCACCGGAAGTCCCAACAGTTGGTGTGATTATTTGCAAATGGAAGAAACACAACATAATTGTCAATCTCCCTCGGTCTGGGGCTCCATGCACGATCTCACCTCATGGAGTTTCAATGATCATGAGAACGGTGAGGAATCAGCCCAGAACTACACAGAAGGATCTTGTCAATGATCTCAAGGCAGCTGGGATCATAGTCACCAAGAAAACAATTGGTAACACACTGCGCCGTGAAGGACTGAAATCTTGCAGTGCCTGCAAGGTCCCCCTGCTCAAGAAAGCACATGTACAGGCCCGTCTGAAGTTTGCCAGTGAACATCTGAATGATTCAGAGGAGAACTGGGTGAAAGTGTTGTGGTCAGATGAGACCAAAATCGAGCTCTTTGGCATCAACTCAACTTGCCATGTTTGGAGGAGGAGGAATGCTGCCTATGACCCCCAAAACGCCATCCCCACCATCAAACATGGAGGTGGAAACATTATGCTTTGGGGGTGTTTTTCCGCTAAGGGGACAGGACAACTTCATTGCATCAAAGGGATGATGGACGTGGCCATGTACCATCAAATCCTGGGTGAGAACCTCCTTCCCTCACCCAGGCCATTGAAAATGGGTCATGGATGGGTATTCCAGCACGACAGTGACCCAAAACACAAGGCCAAGGCAACAAAGGAGTGGCTCAAGAAGAAGCACATTAAGGTCCTGGAGTGGCCTAGCCAGTCTCCAGTACTTAATCCCACAGAAAATCTG
>NW_015392604.1:0-4217 GCF_001527695.2 Protobothrops mucrosquamatus | reverse complement strand
CAAAATGTCCTTAATCTCAAAGTGTTGTTCACCCTTAACCATGATAGTTGTGGGTGCCTGAGGCGCAGGAGGCCTAAGGTTAGAAGTGACTTCTGGCTTGAGCAAACTCCGTAAGTTCTTTGGCAAGTCCAATTCAACCATCACAGGATTGATGATGCGTTTGATAGGGAAGGGCCCTACAACTTTAGGACCTAATTTCGTAGAAGGTTGCAAAGACTGCAAATACTTCATGGAGAGGTATACTCAGTCTCCAACTTTATATGGTTTTTGCTCCACCCTCTGTTTATTGGCCTGAGTCTTATAAGGTTCTCTGGCTTCATCCAGAGCTTTCCGGACTACTGGCCAGGTATTTTGTAACTGTTTAATCCATTCTTGCAAGGAGGGGATTTCAGGCTCCTTGGTAGGGAGTTCAGGCATGGCCACAAATGTTTGACCATTAACTACTTGAAATGTAGTGAAACCTGTACTGGAGTGCACAGCATTATTATAAGCCACCTCAGCAAATAGTAGGTCAGACCAATTGTCCTGCTGATAATTAATGAAACATTTCAGGTATTGTTCTAGAACTGAGTTCAGTCTCTCTGTCCCCCCATTCATTTGATGATGATGTGAAGATAATAACCCTTGACTAGAACCCATCAAGTCCAGAAAAGCTTTCCAGAACTTAGAGGTGAATTGAACCCCTCTGTCTGAAATTATACGTTGTGGGGCCCCATGAAATCGATATACGTTTTGCACAAAGAGTTTAGCTAAAGTTTTTGCAGTTGGGATCTTGGGGCATGGAATGAAATGAACTTGTCTAGAGAACAAATCTGTTACAACCCAAACTACAGTGTTTCCAGTGCTTTCAGGTAACTCCACAATAAAATCCAGAGATCTCTCTCCAGGGTGCTGACGGACTGGCTACCAGTTGTACCCTTGCCACTGTTTAGCCACTGTGCATGTGGGGCAGCTGGCTATGTAGCTTTCTATGTCCTTTTTCAATGCAGGCCACCAAAATTGCCTTTTAATGAGATGTAAAGTCTTTAAAAAAACAAAATGTCCAGCAGTTTTCGAGTCATGCCCTGCTTGCATTACTTTAAGCCTTAAAGCTGCTGGGACATAAAGTTTTTCTCCAACCCACGTTAATCCATCTTTTAACACACACAGGTTATTGTGGTTTTGAAACCACTCATCGGTCTCTAATGCAGTTTTAAAGTCCTGCAACAAAGTCTTTCCAACAGGAGTCACAGGTTTCGACTGGGCTCTGGTGGTTACAGGGGCTGCTAATTGATGAGGATGTAAAAAATGGTTTAGTCACCTCTGCTTTCTTACTGTTATATTGTGGTAACTTGGACAATGTGTCAGCTAAAAAATTCTTCCCCCCAGGGAGATAATGAATAGTGAAATCAAAATGATGGAAATGTTAGGACCATCTTGCCTGTTTAGGGGAGAGCTTCCTGGGGGTTTTCATAACTTCAAGATTCTTATGATCAGTCCATACTTGAAATGGTATTTTACTTCCTTCTAGGAAGTGCCTCCAAGTGAGGAGAGCCCATTGTACAGCATAGGCCTCCTTCTCCCAAGCTGCCCACCTCTGCTCAGTCTCTGATAATTTCCTAGAGGTGTAAGCACAAGGTTGTAATTACCCTTCCTTATTTCTCTGCAATAAAACTGCTCCCACAGCCATATCACTAGCATCCGCTTGAATTATAAACGGCTGTTCTGGGTCCGGATGTTTCAAAACCGGCTCCATAGAAAAAAGTCTCTTAAGTTTCTCAAAGGCTGCTTGACACTCTTCTCTCCATTTTAATGGTTGACTGGGCTTTGGCTTATCCCCTCCCCTCTGGTTTTTAACAAGTTTGTGATTGGGAGGGCAATCTGTGCAAAAGAGGGATGAATTGTTTGTGAAAGTTCGCAAACCCTAGGAAACTTTGGAGTTGTTTCCTGGTTTTTTGGGGAGCCCAGTCCAAGACTGCTCTCACTTTCTCTGGGTCCATCTCTGTTCCCTTATTGGCTATACGATAGCCCAAGTAATCAATACAATCTTTGTGGAACTCACACTTTGACAGTTTGGCGTACAGCTTGGCAGAGCGCAGCTTTTTTAGTACCGCTCTGACCAGTTTAATATGCTCATCCTTGGTTTCGGTGTAAATAAGGATATCATCCAGGTAAACCGAAACCCCTTTATACAGGTGATTATGTAGGACCTCGTTAATCAGTTGCATGAATACTGCAGGAGCCCCTTGTAGCCCAAATGGGAGGACTTTGAATTGGAAGCAACCAAGTGGGCAATTGAAAGCAGTTTTCCATTCATCCCCTTTCTTTATTCGTATGTGGTAATAAGCTTCTCTCAAGTCTAGCTTGGGGTCTAGCCAGCTCTATAAAACCCCGCTCCAGATTCTTTTTGATGTACTTTCCCAGTTCATCTAATTTCCTGGGAGTCATAGAGTACATTTTTGGCTTTGGCAGTTTTGCCCCTGGGATGATCTCAATAGCACAGTCTGTGGGTTGGTGAGGGGGGAGTTCGTCCGCCCTCTGTTCGCTGAAGGCTTCAGCCAAATCTCGGTATTCCATTGGGAGGGCTTTCAAGTCTGACTCACTGAGGGCGGAGGCAAAATTGCGGCGTAATCCACATCTCCCGCCGTTTCCTTTAGAAGCAGGTGGGGCTCCCCCATGTGGGAATTTTAACTGTCCTTTCCTCCACTTGATCATGGGGTTCCACTTCTTTAACCAAAACAGACCCAAAACTAATGGCCACTCCATCCCTGGGGCCACAATAAAAGCTAAAGTCTCTGCGTGGTCCCCCAGGTCAATGCGCAATGGTCGGGGGGCAAAGCTGGCAGGTACCCCCCCCTGCAATCGAGCCATCCAATTGATAGAAAGTAATTGGGGTTTTTAGCCTCCTGAGGGGTATTCCCATCTTCCCCACTAGTTCTGGGGTAATCATGCATCGGGTACACCCCGAGTCCAGCAAGGCGGCTAATTTTACTGTCTTCCCAGTGCCAGGTATAGAAAGTTCTAGGGGCACTGTTATTGGGTCAATTGGCCCACTCACCAATGGGTCATCCTCGTAGTCATCTTCTGCCCCTTCTGGGCCATTGTAGTGTGGAGTCAGAACTCAACCCTCTCAGTCGTGATCCCAGGGGAGCTCTACGACTTCCTCGGATCTCATCGCAGTCTCCCTGGGGTGCGGTGAGGCTCTCGGAGGTCTTCCAGCGGGTAGACAATCCCCTCTCTTGGCGGGTGTTTTGCTGCAGCAATCCACGGCTCAATGTCCCTCTTTACTGCATTTCAAGCAGACGGTGCTGCGAGATGGGGCAGGCGAACCTCATGCGGTCTCCCCTCGCTTCTTGGACTGCGGTTTGAAGCTTGGTTTCACTGGGCGATGTAGGTGCTTGCGTTGATCGATATCTACACCAGTCGTACAGCCATCCCGAGGTTCCACGAGCTACACAGGCATTATATAGCTCTTCGTTGAGCCCATCCTGGAAACAGCTTACCAGGATGTTTTCCAGCCAGCGAAGGTGACTGGCCAGCTCTCTGAATTCTTCAGTGTATTCAGCAACTGGTCTCCTTCCCTGCTTCACTGTTTTTATGAGCTCCCGGGCTTTCTTGTCTGCCAGCCGGTCTTCAAAACGTCTGCGGAAGGCAGCCATAAACCAGTTGAAATTCCGCAATTCGGGCGCGTTGCAATTGTACAGGGTCACCATCCAGTCAGCTGCTCCACCTTCCAAAGCCAGGGTAACTACCCGGACCTTCTCGACATTGGTAGGTAGTGTTCTCCCATAGATTTGCATGTAGATGAACACTTGTGCCAGGAAATACCCCAATTGCTTCCGGTCTCCATCAAATTTCCAACATTAAAATTCGGTTTAATTCGGTTTTAAGGGGGGGATTGTATAGATGTTCTGGTCTTAAACATGTTGTGCGCCGCCCTGAGTCCCTGTCGGGAGAAGGGCGGCATATAAATTAAAAAATAAAAAAAAAAAAAAAATAAAAAAAAAATTTCACTCCAATCGGGATCGGCTTCACCTCGGCTGGTTGGGGTGGTCTGCCTCTGGTTCCTTGAGACTGACGGCCTTGCCGCAGTGCTGCCTCCTCAGCTCCAGCCGCTGCCATCTCTCGGACCTCTGATTCCTCCTCCGACTCTTCCTCAGATTCGGGGCTTTCTTTCAGCTGCACCTTAAAATCATTGAGGGCTTTTTTCACATACTCCATCACCGCTTCCATCGTCC
>NW_015392603.1:47865-49488 GCF_001527695.2 Protobothrops mucrosquamatus | reverse complement strand
AATGTTTTATAGCATTTTAAAGAACAATCGATCTGTTTGGGACTACACTGGCAAGTAAGAATATTTTCTGAGACATAATTTTGTTAACACTGAAGTTAAATTTATTATTGAGTCTGAAGTTTTATGTTTCATAATTAAATTCTAGAAAACTGCACACTAGAACCCAGGTTTGTGTAATAACTTTTACAGCAAAATTTTTGTCATGTGCATAATTATATAAAAGTAGTATCTTCAGTAAAAAAAAAACACAATTCTTGAAGCTATTCATTTTAAAGGAAATTTTGGTATTCCAGCATCTGAATTTGGGAAATGTTGCTTGAAATATACTGTGAATTAAACAATCATTTCATGTTTTCACCTGGATCCTTGGAATAACAACAACTTGTTGTGATGTAGAATAGCTTGATATTTTCATTGATATTTAGTTGTTAAGTCATATAGTGGTTTTTTAATTTTCTGTAGTTGAAGTGAATTTCATGATGACAGATTAAAAATGGCAAAGATCAAAGTTATGCCTTTTCTGTAGCAGCCCGCTGGTGAAACATTCTTCCCCTTAAGATTCGGCAGGCCCCCACTCTGTCAACCCTCCAGAAAATCATAGAGCTGACTTGTGTTCCAGGCATTAGAATAATAAGATTGGTGCCTGGACATTATAGTGATGAACAGATGTAGATGATTGATTGGGGGTCTTTTTTTAATTTTTTTTGTTTCAATTGTGTGCTATTTTATTATTGTTATCTACCCAGAATTGTGTGCCATATTACGCTGTGCAGCCATATAAATCTTTTGAATAAATGAATGCTTCTTTTTTTACTTAAGGGGAAGCTTCAGAAAGTTCAATTTAGCACTTGCTATAGAAACATGAAGTAGGTCTAATAGCGAAAGTGTATTCCTCTGGCTGAGATGACTGGTGACTTCAATTTATGCTAGAGTAACTTTCAGGGCTGATGGATACCATTCTTTTTAAAGCAGAAGAAATAGGTCAGCAGTGTTCTGAATAAAGGATATAGGTAATTCAAGTATTATGCAGCTTTTCTTTTTTTGTATAGTAATTTTATTAAGTATTACAATTAAAGAGATACAAACTAATGCAAACTACAAAAATGAAAGAATAAAAAGAAAAGAGAGAAAGTGCAGAACAAGAGAAAAATAGAAATAAAAATAGAAAAGAAACAAAAAATAAGATTATAGTAAAGAAAGAAAAAGAAATATATAAAGAAATGAATTCTCACTTCATCATAACAATTTTAGGAAATTATCACTATTGAAAAGTGATAAGACCATTATTGTTAAAATACAACAAACAATAATTTATTTCCATATCTCATCTCTCATCTATAAACACATCCTTAAAGACTTCATTCTATCTTATCAGCAAGTTCATTAACAGACTCAGGCTCAACCTGTCCAAGACCGAGTGGCTATGGTTACCGGCGCCGCGGCATAGTCAGCTGATTCCATCGCTGACTATAGGGGGCGAAACTTTGGCCCCCTCGGAGAGGGTACGCAACTTGGGTGTCCTCCTGGATTCGCGGCTGACGCTGGAAGACCAGTTGTCGGCCGTGACCAGGGGGGCGTTTTATCAGGTTCGCCTGATTCACCAGTTGCGGCCTTTTCTGGACC
>NW_015392603.1:40783-44097 GCF_001527695.2 Protobothrops mucrosquamatus | reverse complement strand
AGGGACTCCACACCGTCTATCTGAGGCACAGTGGTCTCCCTAGGACGGAGGCTCTCCCTTATAATGACCGCTACCCCCCCGCCCCTACCCCGGGTCCTCGGCTGATGGAATGCCTGAAAACCTGGTGGGCAGATGTCTACAAGAGGGACTCCTCCCTCGACGCCCAACCAGGTCTCAGTAATACCCGCCAGGTCCGCCTTTAAACACCTTTAAACACATCTGTCTATAATGAAAGATTTTCTTAAAATTAATTTCTGGGTCCATTGTTTTCGAAAATCCTTCAATACATACAATGTTAAAGTATTTTGCTCCATTCTGTATCAGTAAGTCAATTTAAGTGTTCTTCTCCTTTAATTGTAAACTTTAATTCCTTCTGGTTATCTCTAGTGGCCAACTTTTAAAATCCCATTCTATTTTTTTTTTTTTAAATGTACTGTATTAATTAATTTCAAAATCTTATTTCAAATCCATCTGGACCCTGGATGACTGATATAAATATGACTGTCGTGGCATTTAATACTACTACTACTACTACTAATAATAATAATAATAATAATAATAACAACAACAACAGTAAAATAACAACAACAACAACAACAACAACAACAATAACAATAATAATAATAATAATAATAATAATAATAATAATAATAATAATAATAATAATAATAATAATAATAATAATAAAGGTTGGAAGGGACCTTGGAGGTCATCGAGTCCAACCCCCTGCTCAAGCAGGAAACCCTACACCATCTCGGACAAATGGCTGTCCAGTCTCTTCTTAAAAACTTCCAGTGTTGGAGCATTCACCACTTCTGGAGGCAGGTTGTTCCATTGGTTAATTGTTCTAACTGTCAGGAAGTTTCTCCTTAGTTCTAGGTTGACAAGCTATTGTCACACACTGGTCATCTGCCCATGAATTCAATACTTAAGATGTCTGAATGATCAAACAAAGAGAAAAAATGTATAACTGCTGAATAAAGATAGATTGAGTACAACAATTAGTGACTGATATTAATGAAGTACATTGAAGTATTTGCTTGTTTAGCGAGAATGAATGGAGATCAGTTTGCAAAACAAACATAGGAAGAAAGTTGAATAAGTTGAGAGGGAAGGCAAGACTGAGAAAATCATGTTTGATTGGAGTTAATGTGATCTCAAAAAAGAGGTGAGAAGTTTAAAGAAGTGAAACTGTATAGAGGTAGTGAAAACAACAATAGTTGCAAAGTTATGGAAAAGTTTCATAAATTATCTTGAAATATATCAGTTTTGCCCATGTTTCCTTTTCTTTTTATATAATTTTTCTTTAATTTCTTAGATTACTGATTTGCTTTCTTCACTTTGAAAGCTTTGTAAAAGAATAGTGTGACAAATATTTACCATAGCTGTTGCTTTTCTTGCTGTTGTTTAGGGATATTTCAATGCTTCCTACTGACTTATTTCTTTAATTGTTCTGATATTTTTCTGAAAATTTGTTAACCATTATAAACCTTCATGATAATCTATGATATGGTTTTAAAAACTTGTGTTTGTATAATCTTTTAATCTTTTTACTAAACTTCTTACATATGTACATGAAAGTTGTACAATAATACTAGCAGCAAAGTGAAGCAAAAAGAGTGTATTGTATTAAACTTTAGGTACTTCATGCTTGCTGGATAGGAACAGCAGAGTGTGGTCCATTATAGTGATTATTCTTCTTCTATTATCTCTTGCAAATATAAACATACTATGCTGGGAATCTGCTTTGAGTAAATTCCAATATTCTGCTCATAAGCATCTGATATCCTAAATACAAATGCTAAAGGGAAACATCTGGCTACATTAAACAGATGATTAATTCTTCAGAAATCTTACCCAGCAAATTTTCACTGACTTGGAATATATCCTTATTTTAGATAATTGTCCTGGCTTTTTATATGGGTATAACTCACCCTGCTCCAGTCCTTAGTTGTACACGGATGATTATTTTTTCTAGAAAACGGTCAGATTCTTCACTCAATTTAATTATTTTTTTGGAATATCATTCAGTGGAAATGAAAAGCTCCAATTATAATCCCCCTTCCAAGAAAGTTGGTTTCTGACGAATACATGAATATTCACATATTAAAAACTGTTGAATTTTTTTTATAAACACAAGGCTGAAATCTGTATTTCGTTCAGGAAAGCGGAAAGCATTATGAAAGACTTCTCCCTCCTTCCTCCTCACATTTGGCAGCGCTTGGAGTACAGAGTAGGCTAAGGATGACAGAATACCCACAGGACAGAATCAACGTCAGCCCAGAGAATAATGGCCTTTAGTTTCAAACAACACCGCATTCAACTCTGTTCTCTTGGCTAAGAATTATGAAATTATCGACAGACAGCTCCAGGGTCTTCTGGATGAAATTGATTATTTAGAATTTTAGCAATCTGGCTTTAAGCCTGGATTTGAAAGAAAAATCAGCTGCCCTGGTAATTTATTATTCTGTTTCCTTGTCAGTTGTCTAAAAATCCTTCCATTCCTTGCAGTCATTCTATACCAGGGGTAGTCAACCTTGGCTCTTTTATGACTCGTGGACTTCAATTGAGTTGAAGTCCACGAGTCATAAAAGAGCCAAGGTTGACTACCCCTGTTCTATACTGTCAAGTTATGGTGGAAGATAGTGCTTGACTTACAACCAATTGTTTAGTGACTGTTCAACGTTACAATGGCACTGAAGGAAAGTGATTTATGACCCGTTTTCACACTTACAACAGTTGCAGCATCCCCAGTCACGTGATCAAAATTTGGGGGCTTGGCAACTAGCATGTATTTATGACAGTTGGACTGTCCCAGGGTCATGTGATTACTGTTTCTAACCTTCCCAGCTGGCTTCTGACAAGCAAAGTGAATAGGAAAAGACAGACTCACTTAATCACTAAATGATGCAGCTAACTGCAGTGATTTGCCTAACAACTGTGGCATGCAAGGTAATTAAAATGGGCCACAATTAACAATTGTCTTGCTTTTGTTGTTAGTTGCGAAGTCATGCCCGACCCATTGCGACCCCATGGACAATGTTCCTCCAGCCCTTCCTGTCCTCTACCATCTTCTGGAGTCCATTTAAGCTCACGCCTACTGCTTCAGTGACTCCATCCAGCCACCTCATTCTCTGTCGTCCCCTTTTTCTATTGCCCTCAATCTTTCCTAGCATTAGGCTCTTCTCCAGTGAGTCCTTCCTTCTCATTAGGTGGCCAAAGTATTTGAGTTTCTTCTTCAGGATCTGGCCTTCTAAAGAGCAGTCGGGGTTGATCTCCTCTAGAACTGACCTGTTTGATCGCCTTGCAGTCCA
>NW_015392603.1:37891-39320 GCF_001527695.2 Protobothrops mucrosquamatus | reverse complement strand
ATACATACATACATACATACATATAATATAATGGTAAAAGTAATATAATTCTGTAAATAAATGAAGACATTCCCCCAATAATGGCAAAGGCCACAAAGCAGGGAGGGAAAAGGAAATATTGTATATGAAACCGCCATTAATATTAAGTTTTTGCCCTGTCCCAGTCCACTCGCACACATGCAGCTGCGAAGAGTATTTGGCAAGTTAAGGATATATTTCTTAAAACTTTACTGAGGCACTGCAAGCCCTTAGTGTTGTTCCCCAGGCCCCACTCATGCCAAATGCAAAATTCTCGTTGAGTCTGATTCTGCTCAGCCTAGGCACAGGGTCACAAAGTCCAAGGGCAATGCAATGGCATTGTATGCAAGTCCACCTGCAGAAGGTCGGCAGGCCAGGCATTAGTCCAAAGTCCACATCCAGTAGCCAAGCCAAGGTTCAAATCCAGAATCCAATGAGCAAGTCCGAGGTAAAATTTCAAATGAAGTACAGGTCCAGAGTCAAGGAAACAGGAATCATGAAATCAAAAGTACATACACAGCAAGGAAAACGGGTGATTGTCTCCAACATCGTGTTGCTTCACACATCAGGCTCAGTAGGCACATGCCAGTGTAGCTCATTAGGAGAGGTGAGGCTGCCTCCTCGCTAGTAGCGTTCTGTCCTCCATTGTGCGTCCCTCCCTTTGGCCTTGCACATCCTGAGAGCTGATAGAGGAAAAGGCTCCTCCTCATCCCTGCTGATTGGTTGCAGCTGCGCTCCTTCTCCACCCCGCACTTCTGACTAGGTTTCCAAACTCTCCAGCTGCAACTGCATCTCTCCCCTTTCCTCTCCCACTGGGTGCTCCCCCAGTGGCTCTTTCGAGGTTCCTGGCCTCTCTTCTTCCTCTGGCCCATCCACTCTCTGCCTGGAGACCTTGGCCTCCTCTCAACTCTCTTCTGCAGCCCACTCAAAAGTCCCCATCGTCGGCTCTTTCTTGTGTGTCCAAGCGGGCGTCCACAGAAGCCATTACAGTTTTGTGCTTTTTATTATCTTTTGTTACAAGGGATTTTAGTGAATCAAAATAAAGTTATATGAATGAACTTTGAATAAAGTTTAATTTTAACTTAAGTAAACCCTAGACCTAGATTTTGGCAATTGAAAGGTCATATTTCTTAGATATATTGAAGTATAATCTTATTTTACAGTGTTAGATAGTGCTTAATCATTCAAGATAGATAGTTTTTAGCTTTGTTTTTAAAACATGTATTTCTAACACTTTAAATTCTATTTAGAGTCTTGAGAAGAAGAAAGTATAGAACTGAAAAATGATGGTCGTTTTGATTAGACTTGAAATGTTACAATTACTGAAACTTCCTTTCCGGTATGAGGTAAAATAGGGTTATAATTACTTGGCTAAACAAGATTGATATCCTGCTTGACAATTGAATCAATA
>NW_015392603.1:30407-37195 GCF_001527695.2 Protobothrops mucrosquamatus | reverse complement strand
TTAAAACATGTATTTCTAACACTTTAAATTCTATTTAGAGTCTTGAGAAGAAGAAAGTATAGAACTGAAAAATGATGGTCGTTTTGATTAGACTTGAAATGTTACAATTACTGAAACTTCCTTTCCGGTATGAGGTAAAATAGGGTTATAATTACTTGGCTAAACAAGATTGATATCCTGCTTGACAATTGAATCAATACGGGGGAGGGACATGTTTTGTACAAAATGCATCAGATTTTTGTGAAATAAGCTGAATGGGCAAGGAAAGCATTGCACTTACTCTAACATCAATTACTAAAAAGGAAGGGATGCTGAGAGCAAAAAATGTCTCATGCCATCTTTCAAAATACATCCCAGCCTAAAAGAAATACTTGTAGAGAATGTAAATACATTAGTTTCAAACATTTGTGGGAACATAATTACCTTCCTATCTCAAAACATTATACAGATGGTAACTATAGCCATGAAATGAAGTCTTGTCTACAATTTGGGAGAAAGACAATGACAGAGCTAGACAAAATATTAAAATACCAAGACATTACACTGTCAAGTCCATTTTTCGCCAGTAGTAACCTATAGTTATAAACTATGACATTCAGAAAGGCTGAATGAAGAAAAATGGGTGCTTTTGAATTATAACGCAGAGGAAGATGGTTGAAAGAACAAAGACATTAATACTGGATGAAGTAAAACCAGACTACTTACTGGAAGCACTAGTAATAAAACTAAAATTTTATGTTTGATGCATAACACTAAGATAAGTTTTATTGGAGAAGATTCTTATATTTGGAAAAAGTACAGTATCAAAGACAATTGAAAAAGAGTGGAAGGAAGACAAGGTGGCTATACATTATCAGTGATAGCACAAGTATGAACTTAAAACATCCTCATTATTGACAGGATAGTCCTGGTGAAAGGACAACCACTGGATCAAAAACAATGAAAAGCAACTGAATTACAACAAACTTTCTAAGCCACAAGTTCAAAAATGAAAACTACCCTAATTAATATAGTTCAGCACTCTAAGGATAAAAGAAATAGCCATCTAAATTATTCGAGAAGACTAAATCCTCTTCAGTCAAATCAAACTAGAATTCCAGATCAATAATTGGAAAAAAGTTGTCTGAATTTTAAAGACTGTAACTTTGAAGCTTTTTTACAATGCATCCACAATGGCTGGAACATGGATGTCCCACTGTAACATTTTTGGAAACAGATCAAGGGTAAAGAGGTGTGTAAAGTTCTGCATCATGGTCTATCCAATTGGCCATTTATGTTTCAGAATGAAATTAAGATTTCATATTTTTATGAATAAGGAAATTCTGTCTAATGTTTTTAAAAATGATCTAGTTTCTGAGTTTGGCAAAATTAGTACAATGCCTACATTTAATATTTTTTTTCCTTCTGCAGAGTTTATCTAACATTGCTGTACTAGTTTCTAAGGAAGACAAGCCTTTTGATTTAGGGGATTATATTATTATCCCTCTCCTGAATTTTGAACCTAAATTATTTATTCATTTTCTTGATTCTTGAGCTGCATATCTCACATTATGACAATGTCATTAGTAATGAAGAACAGAATAGTTTGAAGAAGGGCTGACTCAACAGCCTGGTTTAATGTATTCCACCATTTATTTTCAAAATATATAAAGTATTGTTTGTGGGATGCTTTTAATTCTATTGTTGGATTTTAATTCTGGCTTTAGTTTCATGTTATTTATATTGTAAGCTGCTTTAAAAGAGTTTTACAGTCAAAGGCAGCCTGTAAACATTTCAAGAAAACAATCTAATAAAGAGCCACAAGAAACATATATTTGTACTTTATTGATTTTTAATTCAGACTTCCGTCTGGTAAACATATTTATGGCATGGACTGGCTGCCAGTAATTTTGACAAAAGGCTGCTTTGGCTCAAATAAGCAATACAGTATTAGCATTAAAGCAAAGGTTGGTTCTAATTGCATTTTAATGCAAGTTCTCTGGGTAACAATGGGCGTAAAATCAGTGTACCAGCTTGAGGGTTGGGATAAATTAATGTAAATTACATGGTTACAGAAACATCGTCCTACCATTCCCAGTAAGAGAGAAAAAAAACCCACGATATCAATTTTATTTTATGCCAGCAACTTTATTCTGTTTGCCTTAAACCTGATAGGATTTATTAAAGGATGATGCTTAAATGTTATTTTCTTCATAGAAAGGAGCAATTAGTTGCTTTTTGATTGCAGATTTTATCAGATAAGCAATTGTTTGCTGGTCAAGTAAGATAATTAATTTAGAGCTTATATCTGAATAAATGTTATCTTGGAAACAACTAGTAGCATTTTAAACATAAATTGCTAAGAGAGTTTGCTACCTCACAAAGTATTTATAGCAAAGGATAGGCTGATAAATTCTGTTTCAAATGTTTTCTCTTTGGTGATTCTTATTATGAAGCTCTCTGTGGTTGGTTGTTTTCTTGTAGACATTTCATTACCTAACTAGGTAACATTATCAGTTCTAGGAGCGACACTAATATTATATTATTAAGAAATACTATGTAAAATACTGATTTTCTTCCCTATATGCATGGCAGGGCTAGCAGATTTTGGCAGTAAAAATCCAGCTGACCAGTGGATGGCAGCAAAGAAGATTTTTCTCTATCTCTTCATTGCTGCTTAAGTTTGTGGCTTTTGTTGGTCCTGATTTGGTAGCCTTAGCGCAGAATATTCTTAAAACTCACATTTAAGTCATTTTAAAGGGTGATATGTACTTTCTGCATACAACCAAGCTGAGAATATTTATTCATTGGATCCAGACCCCAGAGGGAAAAAAATTACATCGCAAATTTTGGCTTCACACCTTCATCAACTTCTCTCACTAAGAGATGGAGAGGATTGCCAAATGTTATATTGCGTGGTACACCACCACGGCCTCATCAGGTCAGATGCATCATGGATACCACTGCAGCCAATATTGCCTATCTTCTCTTGCCTTCCTCTGATGGCATTGTGTAGGGAAGTGGAAGCTGCCTGCATTGGCCTCAAAATATTGTGACCTGTGGGTGATGTGCAGGTAGTCCTCGGCTTACAATCGCAATCGAGCTCAAAATTTCTCTTACTAACTGAGATATTTGTTAAGTGAGTTTTTCCCCATTTTACGACCTTTCCTGACCCAGTTGTTAAGTGAGTCACTGCAGTTGTTAACATTAGTAACACGTTTGTTAAAATCCATTGATTTTGCTTGTCAAAAGGTCGCCAAAGGGACCTTGGGACACTGCAATGGTCCTAAGTATGAACCAGTGGCCAAGCATCTGATTTTGATCACATGATCATGGGGATACTACGAAGGTCATAGGTGTGAAAAATGGTCAAAAGTCACTTTTTTCAGTGCCGTTGTAACTTTGGTCACTAAATGAACTGTTGTAAGTTGAGGACTACTTGTATTTAAAACATAATGTATTTTTATGCCAGTATTAAAAATCTGTGAAGTGGTTGCAGTCAACAGTTAAAAAATAAAATAGAAACAGTAAATTAAAATGATATAATAGCTTCTGAACTAACTTGAAAAATGAGAGAAAGAAAATAAAAATGAATCAAACCCAGTAAATGGGGGAGACCTGGGGTAAAGAGATTGGTCTTCAACAGATATCTAAAAATTTAACTGTAGATGTCACATGAATTTCAGGGGGAGAGAACATTGTTGTATGTAGGCACCACTACTGAGAAAACCTACAAATAACTGACACTGATTAGCACTATAAACAAACACAGGCAAAAAATAATAATAATGTTGGAATGCTACCAAGTACTCTTTGAAAGTTCCAGCTTCCTGAATATTATAAAAAAAATTGGCAAATCTTAATTCTATGTCGAAACTCTTCCATAAAGCACAGCTTCCACAGAAAAGCAATACCTTCTAGTTTTGGTTCCTATAACTTCACAAAAATGGGTTAGCTTCAAGATCTCCTGGAATAAACATATAGATCAAACTAATTCCTGTTGGAGAACATGGTCCTGCAGACACCGAGGCAGGACATGATAATAACTATCATCATCTTAATATGTTTTGATTTCAAGTTGTTTAGGGTCTTAGACTGTATGTCAGAAGCAATATACACAGGCATCCATGATGTTGGGAAAAGTTAAAAAAAAATACATTGCAACATCACAATACAAACTCCAACCTTCCATGGTTGCATCTTGACATCAATGCAACTAAGAAAACCATGTGTCCATGACTTCATAACACATGCTTCACCACTTGACCCTTTGTTCTACCTGTCAACTGCTAAACTTCGACCCTAACTTGGTAATTAGGTAATAAGAGCTGTGGTGGCGCAGTGGTTAGAATGCGGTACTGCAGTTACTTCTGCTGACTGTT
The DNA here is from genome assembly GCF_001527695.2 of Protobothrops mucrosquamatus. NCBI lineage: Eukaryota > Metazoa > Chordata > Lepidosauria > Squamata > Viperidae > Protobothrops > Protobothrops mucrosquamatus. The sequence continues at coordinate 32,834 of NW_015392603.1, read as the reverse complement.
GGCTTCCAGCAGTTTGGCAGTTCGATACTGACCAGCTGANCCAAACTGCTGATTCAAAAAGTCATTAGAAAACCTCAAATTAAACCACTTAGCTTTTTCTCCCAGGTATTGGTTAAGGAAGTTGATCTCCATCTTGATTGCTTTGTTGGCTTGAAGTTGTATAAACAGGCTGTGGTAGGGTATAGGAAACCTTTCCTAATCTGCTTTTCTGGATGGGTTGGACTTCAGTTCCCATAAAGGCTGTAATCTCCAGCTAGCAGGATCTTTTGTCATGCCTTTTAGGGGATTATGGGAGATGAAACCTGATACATCTGGAAGGCATAGGATTGAATAATTAATGCTGGTTTTGAAAGACAAAGCGAAGTTGACAGAAGGAGGCAGAAACCTTCTCTCAGTCTATCAAAGACAGATCTTTCCAAGGGACTAAGGACCACCCAAGTAATAATTGTTAACTGATACAGAGGAAATTAAACTGATTTATTTTTCACATGTGGCTCTTATTAACAAATGACACAAGGCTGTGATTTCCAGTTTGTCCAAGAAGCCAACTTTTGTAGATCTCAATAATAGACCGGTGAGAGAATGAGTGGCACTGTAAAAAAAAATGTAGAGAAGACTTTAAAGAGCTAAAACAGGTAAAGAATCTCTTCTTGGGAAAAAAAAATAAGTAGTTTTATAGGTACTTCTCCTATTTGAAGTAAAATCAGACTGAAAGGTTCAAGTAGCTGAATGCAGGAAGAGCCCTGGCTGGCTGTCAGCTTTAGTTTATCATTCATAGGTTCTTTCAATATTTATGAAATGAAGATCATATCTTGATGGCTTACTTTAAATCAATCTGAATACTATTGACAGATTGTTGGTGGAATTGGAGAACCACCATGATATTTGTGAAATGGGTTTTTCTCATCTCTACATAGTATTGATGCCATTTAATAAAATGAAGGAATCCCTAAAAGTCTGACCCAGCTGTCTGCCTCTGTCTCTCCCTCTCTCACACACAAACACATATACACTTTAATAATAGTAGTAATGGTGAATAGAATGTGAAGGATATGTGTATATAATGTATGTTCTTACTTGTGGTTTTTACTTGTGTGTGGTGTGCACTGTGGACAGCACTTAATTTCGTTGTAAGTTACACATTGACAATAAAGATATTCTATTCTAATAATTAAGTTTGGAAGGAAGGAGAATGATATGAACCCCCCAAAATATCAAACCTTAAATACATGCTACAGAAAACAAATTCCATGTGATGTTCTATAACAGTGGTTCTCAACCTTTTTAATGCCGCAACCCCAACCGGTCGTAAGTCGAGGACTAAACCGGTCGTAAGTCGAGGACTAAACCGGTCGTAAGTTGAGGACTACCCAACCGGTCGTAAGTCGAGGACTTTCCCTGCCCAGGAGCGCCGCGCATGCGTGGTTCCGCCCCCTGTGCTGGCCGAGGCGTAGCTGGCAAGCGGCAGAGACAGAGCAGGCCAACCACCAACTGGCCCAGCTCAAGGGAGGTAAGGCACCCACCAGAAAAGGGGAAAAATGGCGGACAAAAAAATGGCGGACAGCCTTGCTTGGCAACCCCCATGAAATGGTCGATCGACCCCAAATGGGGTCCCGACCCACAGGTTGAGAACCACTGTTCTATAATATATCAATTCTCTTGACAATAAAGAAGTCCCCCTCCCAAATAAAATTCCCAGAATATCTTTCAGTTATAGATATGGAGCTGTCACTTTCAGGTTATTAAATACTGACTGAGAAAGTGTATCTTCCAGCTTTGTATCACAGGATATTTAAGAGCACACCATAGGCATTTCCATTATTCCCCAGTTTATATCTAAAACTTTGATATCTGATTCAACAGATATTAAGCAACTCCTTGACCCCTCAAAGGAAAGACCCTGTAGAGTTTCTTAAACGTTGCTGTAGAACAATAATACCTTCCCTGGGTAAATATAATAGTAGCCTACTGTATTTCTCTGAAAATAAGACTAGATATTATATTAATTTTTGCTCCAAAAGATGCATTAGGGCTTATTTTCTGATTAGGGCTTATATTAGTAAAAATTATTCATTTAGTTAATTCTTCAAATATCCAAAATCTTTACCATTTCAGCAAGATAGTTTAACACCATCCCTTACCTATACAAAGAAAAGAAAAGAAAAAAAAATTCCCATCTTCCATAAAGTTAACAAGTTAATTCTGTCATTTCATGAAACTACCCTATAAAAAAATCATTTAGAACCCTTAATAAGGTTTACAACTTCAATTACTTAATTATCCTTCAATCGTTTTCAATTATAACAACATTATTATATTTATAATAATCTTCCTTTTAATAAAAATTATTCATTTAATTAATTCTTCAAATACCCAGAATCTTTATCATTTCAGCAAGGTAAAAAAGAAAAAAGGAAAAATTCCCAT
>NW_015392603.1:22243-28313 GCF_001527695.2 Protobothrops mucrosquamatus | reverse complement strand
TCTCGCCTACATCGTCCATATAGGACGACTCGGGAACTCAACTCCTACCCCGGGCAGCTCACCTATCCCCTTATGCCCAGGGGAAAGGTATCAAGCCGTTTGACAGCAGATGCTAGCTGTCAAACCGGCTTTTACGCAAAACAGGCGGGAGGCAGCAAACAGCTGCGACCGACGAAATCGCCTGCCACCGGAAGTCCTAAATGTAGTTTTCTAATACAGGGTTACAACGATGGTTTGAAAGTCAAACTAATTGTTATCTTAACAAAATAGTTAATAGACTCCCACACTTAGTTCTGATTAAAGAAAAATAGGATATAGTTTGACGCTGAAGCAAATATCTGGCCAACAGCACTAGAATGCAACTGTGAAAAAATAATTTTGTTTCTAAACTTAACATTAAGTTTGATATTTACATATATTTAGAGAAACAAACTAGAACTAAGGATAATTTTTTTGACAGTTAGAACAATTAACCAGTGGAACAACCTGCCTCCAGAAGCTGTGAATGCTCCAACACTGGAAGTTTTTAAGAAGAGACTCGACAGCCATTTGTCTGAAATGGTATAGGGTTTCCTGCCTGAGCAGGGGGTTGGACTAGATGACCTCCAAGGTTCCTTCCAACTTTATTATTATTATTATTATTATTTATTTATTTATTTATTTAATTTGATTTTAGAATAGATATTTATTGTGATTTTTATTATCGCCTGTTCACCGCCCTGAGTCCCGTAAGGGAGATAGGGTGGTATACAAATCTAAATAATAAATAAATAAAATAAATAAATTATTATTATTATTATTATTATCATCATCATCATCATCAACATCATCATTATCATCTAAAATTTCATGTTTGAGGGAGATGAGCAGTTCAGAAATGTGAAATGTAAATAAATAAAGAAAAAAGAATTGACTACCAATATGTCTTCAAAAAATAGGATAGGGTACTGTGCTCAAAATTCATGGAATTAGTTAATTGTAATACTGTTGTCAAGGTTGGGGTTTCCAAACTTAGCAACTTTAAGCTTTGTGGACTTCAACTCCCAGAATTCCCCAGCCAGCATTGAGAATTCTGAGAGTTGAAGTCTACAGGTCTTAAAGTTGCCAAGGTTGATAACCTTAGTCTAGGTCAACTGAAATAAGTTCAAGTGTGAATGATATCCTTTAGATCTACCCTACGTGTAACTTTTTCTGCACGCTCGGTTAGTTTGGGAATATTTTGAAAAGAAAAAGGAAACCAAGTTTAATTAATTTAATGATCTGTTTCAATCTTACCAGGGCTGGTTTGGTGCTTTATATATATTTAAGTAGATAATTATGAAGTTATTTTGCTTGCTTATAAAATTTTGCAGTAATAATATGTAGTTCTATAACTTACGATATTGAAATGTGAAAAGTCTTCACAGAACCCAAAGAATAACATTCTTAATACATATCAGAAATAATATTAATTAGTTTAATTGTTTGCATTGACTAGGATTGCATAGGTAAGGACTCCTTTGAATTGAACTGGATTCTTGGTGACTTTCTGGTTATGTCCATATAAATCTTTTGGTAACAATGCCAATAATTTTGTTTTTAATAAAAGTTTGATTGGCAGAATGGAACATGTGTGGGCATGCATATTTATATATTGAATGAGTGCTTGGTTCTTCCAAAATCCTCATGCATATTTCTTATTTCCATAAAAAGGATGTTTTCTTTACATTTTAGGTATGATTGGAGTAGCACATAAAGCTGTCTGGAGCTGTTTTTTTAAGTCTATTCCATGGAGACCCCTCCGCCAATATTATTATAACCCATTTTGTTGAGATCATGAATCCATCTTTCTATATGCTGGATAAATAAAGATCTTGACAGGTGGCATTTAAAAAGCATTTATGAGTTGATGATAGACATGTACTTTAAGTGGCATTCAGACACTTCACTATGATAAATAGTTTGAAAATAAAATCTTAATCGAGTTTCCTTGCAAACTGGAATATTGTATTGAAATATCACTGAATAAATATCACAGGAGCAGGTGACATTGCATTATGGACATGAATTGAAAATACTCCTCAGAATTAATGTATGGTAATATGAGTTGCGGAGCCATTGGTACAGTGATGAAGGCATCAGGCTAGAAACTGGGACACTGTGAGTTCTAGTCCCTTTTGGGCAGAAAGCCAGTTGAGTGACCTTGGGCTCTTTTATGACTCCTGGACTTCAACTCCCAGAATTCTAATAGCTGGCTCAGGAATTCTGGGAGTTGAAGTCCACGAGTCATAAAACAGCCAAGGTTGCCTATCCCTTGGCTAGTCATTTTCTCTCAGCTCTAAGAAAGAGGCAGAAGCAAACCATTTCTGAAAAACCTGGCCAAGAAAATTGCAGGGACTGGTCCAGGCAGTTTTCATAAATCAGACACGATTTAACAGAAGAAGAAAAAATAATTGACTTTGTATTTTACAATATTTAGGGTCCCTAAAAGTAAGATCCAGAGTACCCACTGTATTCCTGGTCATCTAATAATGATCAAAAGATCAGAAATTCCCTAGAAGCCTTTGCTACCCCTTCTCTGTATTCTCTTCTCTCCCTTTTGCCAGTTTCCCATTCTCTTTCTTTCTCATGCATCAAAATATATTGATATTTTTAGAATTTTCAACTGCTTTACAGCATTTCAACTTTACACTTTAAAAATTGTTACCATAAGGAGAGTTCTGGTAAAGTTACATGGTCTGTAAAAAGTTGAAAAATGGAGAGGGAGAGGAAACCTCTGTCAATATATTTAACCTAGGACATGTAAGGTATATTTTTAAGATTTAGGAAAGCTGATCCAAAACTCTGTTTATCATTAATATGAGATGTAATTCAACTGAATGTTCTTATACAGATATTTATGCTCAGTGTTTCAATTTGGCCCTACTGATATGCAGATGAACGAAAGGTCTTCCATCTTGATCAGAAACGGTTATTTGTTCCTAATATATCTCTGGTTAGATTAAAGAAATAGCAAAGTTTAAAAGGAAGTTGCAACACAGTACAGAGCAATCAGGCATCAATTCCATGGAAGATCATTAACAGAACAGTCTGGAAGCATCTGGAAACAATGTGGCAATATATATTATTCCACACATACATATATAAACTTGCCAGACTAATGTATTGTATTTTGATTGGGTAACTTCCTTAACACATTGTTGGAACACTGTAGCATAATATGTCTTGACTTCAAGAAAACATTTGACAAATTATCTGCCACATGTTGATTAGCAAGCTAGCTGAACATGGGCTGAATGGCATGACGATTATGTGAATGTACAACTGCATCAAAAATCATACTCAGTGCTCATCCATAGAGAGGTTCAAGCACTTGGGTGTTTTGAGTCCTGAGCAAATATGATTGATACCATTCAGATTTCTCTTCAGATCATATGCCACTATGAACTTAAGGAACCAGTGTGGATGGGCTTAGTGACCATGATGTTCTCTTAATGACTGTGGATTTACTTAATGACTGCAGCATAAAAAGGTCATAAAATCAGGTTGGTCACTTTACAAGCTCCATTATGGTTGTAAGTCGAGGATTACTTATAGTTAGTGTATAAGTAAGTGGACTTTGGAGGAATCATCACATCATTTCATTGTAATCTTCAGTGGTACAGACCTGTGGTGGCGCAGTAGTTAGAATGCAGTACTGCAGGCTACTTCTGCTGACTGCCGGCTGCCAGCAGTTTGGCAGTTCCATTCTCACCAGCTCAAGGTTGACTCAGCCTTCCATCCTTCCGAGGTCAGTAAAATGAGGACCCAGATTTTTGGGGGCAATATGCTGACCCTGTAAAACCTCTTAGAGATGGCTGTATAGCAGGGGTTGCCAACTTTTCTGTGTTGGCGGCCCAGTGGGGAAGGGGGGGACAAGCACCTTTATTAGTGCATTTGCACACACACAAATGTGGCTGCATCCACGTGCATGCAAGCAAGGCCGCAAATGTGGTTGCTAGCGCTGGCACGCATCACACGGCTCTCCTAACGCCAGCAAGAGGCTCATGGCTCTCCTAGCGCAGGCGAGAGGCTCATGGCTTGCCTAGCACCAGCACAAGAGTCACAGCTCGGCTAGCACTGGTGCAAGGGCAGGGGATGAGCATGTGCACACTGGCCAGCCTGTAGAGGGCCATGCCCATAAGTTGGGGATCTCTGCTGTAAAGCACTGTGAAGCAGTATATAAGTCTAAGTGCTATTGCTATTGCTATTGCTATACTAGCCCAATATGGGCTAGTCTCAGGCTCTAAACCAGTATTTAGAGTCAGCCAGGTCAAACTCAGGGCTTGCACTGTAACATTATCATCACCCAAACAAAGCTGACACCACCCAACAAGGTTACCTTATGATACTACCTGGAGACTGTCAGATTGTAACTGTTAGAACTGTGTGGTGGGTGGTACATGCTTTGATGGCTTTAAATATTATGCCTACTTTTTGTAAATATAAGCCTGCACATTTAAAGTCTCAAACTACAGTTTATAAAAAGTATTTTTAGAAGTTTACTTCTAGAATTAAATATTGATCCCACAATGTTAAAGATATGGAAGGTAGCACAAAGCCAACTGCATATACAATGGAAGTGTGTAAGATCCTCCACAGCTCCAATTTTGGTGTCTTGCTTTGCTTCATTACTTAAGAACATTTTCTCTGCTGGAGTTATTTAGAAAATTACAGTCATGGAATATACTTGACAGGTAAAGCTCCTATTGTTAGTTCTCAGTAGGCAGTAAACTTCTGGTAAGAAGAACAAGCCTGCATTATTGTTAAAAGAGCAAAACCCACTGCCCTTGCAGTCAACAACATTTGGAAAGGCCTAAACAGTTATCTTATGTACCAAACTTGCATCCTCTTTCAAAAGGGTTAGGGATAGGGTTAGGAGCAAAATTTCACTTCTGACCCGTTTATGAAAATAGATGGTTTAAACTGATCTGTAAGCCCACAAGATGTTTAATATCACCTACCCAATAGTTTTCAAATGCTTGTGGGTTTTCCTTCCTTCCTTCCTTCCTTCCTTCCTTCCTTCCTTCCTTCCTTCCTTCCTTCCTTCCTTCCTTCCTTCCTTCCTTCTTACACATTTGGAGCTACTTATAACTGCTTCTGATTATTTTATAGGGCATGGAATTCCTTCTTAGGTGAATGCATCAATAGGTGTATTTATCTTATTTAATTTTATTGTGTACTGGTTATTGACTTCAGTAAAGATTTTTTTCCCCATGTTTGCCCATGTGGAACAGCAAGAGAAAAATATAGATTCGTCTTCCTGACAAATCAGTGCAGCTGGATTGATCTACTTTTTACAGACAAAAATGTTTGTATAAATTACAAAACATAAATTACGCTGTTCGGATAAAGTTGCAGGACAAGCTTTTGCTACTTCTTTGGCGTAAAGCATATCCAATCTGTGCTTCTGACTTCCGTTGGGGATAATGGTGATTTAACCTTCTCCAAAGGGAGATGGCATGCAGCTTGTTTTACCTCCAGTTACTCAAGAGGGAGTGTTTTCCTTCCTCTGGATCTAAGGGAGAAACTTGAAATTAACCCATCTGTCTTCCAGACAGTTGTTCCTCAGGAGCAAGTCACAAAAATGGAGGTTTCCCTGATTGACAGAGTGACAGAGAGGCACAATCTTCCATCAAGTTCACAGCTGTGGTTCAGGCCTAAATTTATGGACATTAGAACCAACCTTCCTCATTTCTAATGAGCTCTTTGGATATATTTTTTTATTCAGTTAAGGAGAGACTTTCTTCAGATATAATAAGTGTTGCTCTTTGGTGATTTTGTTACTTCTGAGTTTATAATATTTAGAAACATCTGAGAACCTTACTGATTTTTCCTTGTCTCAGAAAAAGCTGAGAATTAAAGAGATTAAATTATTTTAATGGAAATAAATAACTTCTTTTTGAAAGAGTGAATAGAAAGAACCTCTTACATTGGAAAGCTGTCTTGTATATATATCAGTTGTAAAACAAAAACTTGAAAGTCAATTGTCAGAAGATTCTATTTTCTGTTTTCTTGCTTGTTTACTTTTTTTGCATGTTTTTGAAATTTT
>NW_015392603.1:3257-21789 GCF_001527695.2 Protobothrops mucrosquamatus | reverse complement strand
CCGGTAGCTAATTTTTTTGTTGTCCAGGCCCAGAATGGACTTCCGGAAGTGGCATCCACACAGAGAACCGGTTGTTCACATATTTGAATCCCACCACTGGTTCTGCCAATCAACTATGCACTACTTGAACAATATAGGAAAAGAGTATTTTGTGGGAAAGATCCTTACTGTATACAAACCAGGATGCGTTTGCAAAGGACATAGTTCTGAAGCATGGTGGATTGGGCAACCTATATGGTATTTTATGATCTGAGAAATATCTTCTTTTTCTTTTTCCCTATCTTCAAATTAGAGCCAGTTTAGTCTAGTGGTCAAGGCACCAGCTAGAAACCAGAGGGCAATGAGTTCTATGGCCACTTTAGGTATGAAGCCAGTTGGGTGTTCTTGGGCCAGTCACTCTCTCAACTCTGGGAAGTAGGAATGGCAAACCAATTCTGAAAATCTTGCCAAAAAACTCCAGGAATCAAGACTATCTCGAAGGTGTGCACATATATACATGCGCGCCCACAAACACATACCTTTAAATTGCCATGTAGCCAGGGCCCAATTTGATCCACTTAATTTTGGGAGATTAAATTAAGATATCTTTTTTCTTAAATAGGCAGAAGGAAAGTTTGTCCCACATAAAAGTCAATTCAAATTGTGAATCTGGAATAAAAAAAATGGGGCCATTAGGATGCTATTGGCATGCTCAAGAGAACCCTTAAGTCTGCAGAAGTATGATTTTTAAAAGAAACTTGTCAATAAAAAAAACCCCTCTCCCAAACACTGCAGTTTGTGTATGTATGTGTTCAGTATAAAATTGGGGGGAGGGGAGATGACAGAAAAGTGGCTGATACCCTTACTTTAATCCTGGACTGTTTATTCTAATGAAGACATAATAGAAATTTTGAGCAAGAGCATGCCTATATTTTCATTGGCAGCTTTTAAAATTGTTTGTCTCATTTCTTGTCTCGGGTATTAATCTGAACACTAGTTTGTAATAAGCAATTACATTTATTACTTGATGGATTAATTTTCTGGAATTAATTTTAAATTAATTTTCTACTGAATGCTTTACTCCCTTAATTGCATGGTTTTAAACTGCCTCTTGCAGTTAGCAGGAGATGCATGAAACATAGCTAGCTGAGTTGCACCAACATTTTGAAACCCAATTTACCGGTATGCTGTTGCCTCCTATTAAGCTAGTGTTACTATTGCCATAATTGCACTCTCTTGCTCTTCCTCCAGGTGGGGCTGCAGAGCATAAAAATTGAAGTAACTGGCTCAAATTCAACATTGTTCCTCAGGTGGCATAACAGTGAAAGGGTTGAAGCGGGCTTGAGGAATCCCACCTTCAAGACCCTGTATGGCTTTGAGCTGCTCTTTCTCTCTCAGCTCCAGAATGGGACAATTTTCCACAGCCAGTTCACCATGGCCAACTCACCACAGCAAACTTTCTGAAGGACAACTCACCATGGCCAACTTGCCATTGGACAACTCGCTGTGAGAAAATTCAACAATTCAAATTGTAAGGTTCTACATTTAGGCAACCCCCTCCCCCAAATGCACAGGTACAGAATAGATGGTACCTCACTCAATAGTAGTAACTGTGAGAGGGACCTCGGAGTCCTAGTGGACAATCACCTAAATATGAGCCAGCAGTGTGCTGCAGCTGCCAAAAAGGCCAACACAGTGCTAGGCTGCATTAACAGAGGGATAGAATCAAGATCACGTGAAGTGTTAATACCACTCTACAATGCCTTGGTAAGGCCACACTTGGAATACTGCATCCAGTTTTGGTCACCACCATGTAAAAAAAATGTTGAGACTCTAGAAAGAGTACAGAGAAGAGCAACAAAGATGATCAGGGGACTGGAGGCTAAAACATATAAGGAACGGTTGCTGGAATTGGGTGTGTCTAGTTTAATGAAGAGAAGGACGAGGGGTGACATGATAGCAGTGTTCCAATATCTCAGGGGCTGCCACAAAGAAGAGGGAGTCGAGCTATTTTCCAAAGCACCTGAGGGCAGGACAAGAAGCAATGGATGGAAACTAATCAAAGAGAAAAGCAACCTAGAACCAAGGAGAAACTTCCTGACAGTTAGAACAATTAATCAGTGGAACAACCTGCCTCCAGAAGTGGTGAATGCTCCAACACTGGAAGTTTTTAAGAAGAGACTGGACAACCATTTGTCTGAAATGGTATAGGGTTTCCTGCCTGAGCAAGGGCGTGGACTAGAAGACCTCCAAGATCCCTTCCAACTCTGTTATTCTATTCTGTTCTGTTCTGTTCTGTTTAAAATAATAAAAAAATATTTTAATTTTTGTCACTCACATTTGATTTTGTCCCCCCTTTGGCATCCTTTCTTCAATGATTCTATTCTTCGATATTAGTGTAATTCTTCTCCACCGGCAAGTTGTCCTGTGGCGAATTGGCTGTGGCAAGCTCTATCTATCAAGTTTGCTGTTGTGGGAAAAATAAGGGAAGGAATGCTATGTATGTTTCCTTCAAATCTCAGGAGAGGAAGAAAAAAACCTCAATAAATTGAACAGTGAGCAAATTGGAATTCTCCTGATTTAAATACCATGAAAGATCTACCAAGATAGCAAGTGATACTTACCATTTTTCCCTTTGTGAATTAAGCAAATGCTTAGGTTTATTTCATTCATTTCTGTGAATTTTGTCTCCTATAGTAGAGAACAATAGATGGGACCTGTTTTTCACTTCTCTCCTCCTTTAACCTTTTGTGTGTGTTGACTTACACTTAATATGCCCATGAGCATTCCTGATGATTCTGATAGACATGCATGGGGGTCAGCAAAGCATGGGGTTTCTACCTATTGTATAAATGTCCCAGGACACAACAGCCAAACATTACAGATGATAATTATTTCAAGCCAGTGGGCTCACTTTATTCAGTCCTCCTCCTTCATAAAAGATGATGTGCGCCACTCTTGACCTGTCAGCAACCCCTTCCAGGGAATAGCTCACTACACACTAAGCAGTGTTAAAGGTTTCCAGTCAAGAACTGCCAGTGAACACGCTGCATGGAGGCTTTTCAATTTTTAATAGCCCAAATTCAAATTACGCCTGCAGCCATAACGACAAGGGGGTTTGTTCTTGTCAGCTCTTGCAAACAGAACAAGATTAAGGCTGCTCAGCATGTGAATCAGAAATCTCAAACATTCAGGCTAACAAAAGGAGTTACACCAGCCATTCAGTCATTGCCTTATTTTTTTAAAAGAAATAATTCAATAACACTCTGGCCCTATAGCTTTGTTGCTAAAGCAGCTGTCCAAAATCAAGTTTGCAAAGATTTAGTTTCCTTTTAGAGAAGCAGGTAAAAGTCCATTGCAGCATTATAAGCTACATGCAACATGTATAACAACACTCTAGTTACACTTGACCCAGGAATTCATTCATTCATTCATTCATTCATTCATTCATTCATTCATTCATTCATTCATTCATTCAATCAATCAATCAATCAGTCAATCAATCAATCAATCAATTTCAATCATTAATTCTGGACAGCTTACAGTTCAAAAAATCTATTAACAATCAAAAATTAAAACATTTTAAAACAATTAAAACAATGCTGTGATGCTGAACTTGCCTTACTTTCCTAACTTATTTGCATCACCCTGGAGCTCCAGGTGCATATCAGTATGGTAATCATAAATTTGCAGATAGAACTGTATAGGTTCGGAAAAGAGGGTTCTTGAAGAATTCTTGCATCTCCCTGACCTGTACAGGGCCTCTGAAGTCACCGAAAAAGGAAAGTGTCAGGTTTAGTTCTACCCAAAGAATATCCTGGCTGGAGATCAAATGTAACAAACATTTTATAATTTATTTACATTTTACCTAGTTTCAAATCTTGTCAACTTCCCTTTACGGCCTTGGAGCAGTGGTTACTACAGTATTATTCTGTGTGAGAGTGCAATACTCTTGAGGGATTAATCTGCATTTGAAGCTGAGAAAGCATTATCCGTTCTGTCATTTCTTGAAGAAAACCTTGATCCTGCTTTTCACCTATTTATAACTCTGGAAGTTGGGTATTACAGATTACCCCAAGTAAGGAGTCATGCATTTTTATTGTAAGCTGTTCTTTTAACTAACTTGATACCAAAGGCCTATCAACATATCAAAGAGATATACCATTGGAATGTGTGTATGTGTGTACAACTACATTTCTATGTCCCATTTTTCGATCTATTCTATTATCCTTCGATTTCCCCATAGTTTCCCATCCAGATAATAATGAGACCTGAGAGAGCTTTATAAGTGGCAGTGACATAGCATTGTGGTGGTAGCAAAGGACAAAGGGGAAAAAAAGATGAACAAGGACTATTTGGGATAGTTCTGTTTATTATTTGTTTAAAAAATAGGACTAAACCTATCCAAACAGATACTGTATATAGATAGATATATCAAGCTTATGATTTCTATCAGTCAATAAAGCATTAAAGAAATTTCCTCCCAAGCATCCCTTTGACGGGTTAGAATATTGGCCATTTTTTTGGGGGGGGGTGTCTTATTTGTTTCTAAAGTAAATAGAGTTTGAATCGTATTTGTAAGAAAAGGATGTTTTGTCCACTAGACCGAAAAATAAACAATAGATAGGTATATGCAGCAATTCCTAGAGGTCCATTTATTCAACCTTCAGCACACACAGACACATTCAGTACTCTACTGGCCATAGATTTTTTCTGATATATGTATTAAGATGAAAGGAAATGCATCAATATTCTACTCTAGGTTACAAATCAGGGCAGCCGTTGGGCCAACTTGACATTCATGGCAATCCATGAAGGTCGTCCTGTGTCTTCACCTATAACTCAAGGCTACAGACAGTTGAATGTGATCGTTCTTCAGCTCCAAGACAGATGCCTTGCTTGTCAATCAAATGAATTCTCTGAAAACATGAATTAAGGCAGTCTGTCATTAGGATACAGGTCAGTAAATCAGTGGGGAGCTCACTGGAGTAGACAACTGTGTCCTGAGAGATACATAGTGGTTAGTCTGCAGTTTATTTGTTCCAAAGCAATAGGAAGATTAGGCAGCATTTGCTAGGTCTTTGCTTTCTTTATTTCTAGCCTTTAACAAATACAATACACACACACACACACACACACAAATATACCTATGCATATGCACATAGACTTATACATGAACTGGCAGTAAAAATGTAAATGATAAAAATGCTGCATATTGTGAATTAGGTTTTCTGTTAAAAATAGCACTGGGAAATTGGGGATTAGTTATTTCTGAATGTGTCTAGTGCAAAGTATCCATGAAAATTGTCAGATTCATGTAATGTTCACTCATTCAACTTAAAAGGTATTTTTGTTAAAAAAAAAATAAGGACTGGGGGAAAGATATTTCTGGCTGAGATTCTGAAGAGCTATTTCTAGTCTGAGATGGTAACACTGGGATATAAGGACAGTATGATTTGACTGAGTACACTCCTTGAGACATAATTCAGGATTGCTCAGTTTCTGCTCTGTCAGTTAAGATAACTGAGGTATTCTGAACAACCATTTTTCCATTATGTCAGGAAGTTTTGTTTACACAAAATGTGTGATTTCTTTTGATGTTGCTGATATTGTCCAATATATACCTTTGTTTCCTTTCCCCATGTCTTTCCAAGTGTCAGAAAAGCATTTTAAAAAAAACAAAACACCATTCCATTTCCCATATTTGAACATTTCAAAAGGTTTCTCTCTTCCCGAAGGAGGTCTTTCTCCCATGTTGTTTCCAAAAAGTTCATTCTCTTATCATTTTCATTCTTCTCTCCCTTGCCCTGACACACCTGTGCTTCCAAGTTCATTCACTCAATTAGTTTCTACAGGACTTATGTTTATCACACACACACACACACACACACACACACACACACATGCACAAAGGTGACACATGAAAAGGGAAAGAAACTGCCATTGATTTGCCTATTTCAGATTTCAGAATAGCAGCAAAACACACATCAAGCCATTCATAAATTTGTACTTAGTACATGTTTGCAAGGTTTGAATAAACTTTTTGCTAATGATGGTATCGGTTGTCCACCAGTTACAACCACGTTTGAGTCTGGCAATTATAGTCAGAAGTTGTGACAGTTACAACATAAGTCACCATGTGGCTGGGCCTGATTTTACCTTTTTGCATTGTGAACACAGCAGACACAGCAGCCGTTAAGTGAATCCATTATTTGCTATGAGGTAGTTTTTGCTAGAGATAAACGCTAGTGACAGAGTGCTGCTGCAAACAACTGTATGTGTGGGCCAGGTACGAAGCACCCAAAATGTGGTCACATGGGGGGCAATGTTATAACTTTGAAACTGGGTCATAAATTCCATTGGGGGTGATTATTGTAACTTCAAATGGTAGCTAAGTGATCGGTCTTAAGTCAAAGATTATCTATAGCACATATCACATTACTCTCTGCTTGTATTGGTTGTAGCTTAGGAATTCATGCTGAATTGCTGCTTATTGATCTATGTCACAAAATTAATTCATCCATTTGGCTATAATTGTTGAGAATCTACTGGTTGTTTATATATTCTCTCTGAAATGTCACAAGCCAATTTGCTGAAGTGTAAGCAAAAACTACAAAATCAATGAAAAAATACTATGTATTTGTGGGAATTATTTTAATGTGTATTTGTAATATTGGTTTTCGCAGATGTTGAGTAGGTGTCCATTTTGTATAAAGGGATGTTCATGTCAATAGTTAGCATTGGGCTGCAGACTGCACAAATACATAGGACTCCTATGTGATATAACATTTTACAACACTATGCTACATGTAAGTGTATTGATATTCAAATTAGTTGTTATTTCTAAAGCTGATACATACATATGCTATGTGTACATTGACTGATGTTTGTCTTCAGTTTCTCTTTGGCAATGAGTAAAAAATACCTAGTGTAAATATCATGCTCAATTAAGTGACAATGATTTAGGATTTCTAACAGCACCATTTCAGTTAAGCAGTAGCTACTCTGCCAGTATCATTCAAAGATGCTGTTTTTCCACCTACAGATCACCTATATAAGCACTGTAGTATGTAGAACTAGATTGTATTTCCTGCTGGTCATCCTAATGTCAGTAAACTGCAAACAAATAAAATACATTAAAGTAAAAGCAAAAGAATGTGCAGAGTAAAAATCAGTCCTAATGTAATTAAAACCAGAATGGAAACAACATTCTTTTCTTATAAGCAGCCAATCCGTTCAGCCTCTCAAACATCTTCTAAAATCTAAACATCTTTAGACCTCATCTAAAGTCTACCTGCAAGGTGTTCTCCACTGCTCCAGAAAGACAGAAGAACAGAAGTTTGACATATCCATATTTTGGGGGGAAATACATCTTTGTTAGTATCAAATTTGATTTCCCTTAAGTATGCTGTTACCTCTGCTGCAAAAACATTAAAGGGTTAGATAGAAAGAGATTCCGCACAATTTAATGTGTCAAACCTTTAGTGCATCCTAGAGGTCTAAACAGATGGAATTCTGATTTAATTTCCCCATAGAGCTTCTTCCATGTAATTCCCTTTGTACAAAAAAATAAACTGGTAAAAAGTAGACTTTTTTCTCTATAATTCCATCAAAGGTAGTTTTAGCCTCTAGATAATTTCTCATTTGCTGGCTAGACCCAGAACATCACCAATGGAAAGTTATCCTCTGGGCAGAGCAGCAATCAGTTTCCTAAAGAGATTGACCTTCAACTAGGGAGAAACAAGGAAGAGAGATAACAAGGAAAGCCTGCTTATGAGCAACACAAGGCTCAAAAATCTCTCTCCATCCATCCTCCCTGCAGTAAAGGTGGATTGAAATCCAGGAGCTTATTTAATGAGGTCATATGTAACTATGGCCTGGGATGAATGGTGATGATTTTTTTATCAAGTCATTATCTACTCTTAGCAACTACTAGCTAGTCTGTATTGATTAATTTGAATTTTGTATGTTATTGTTGACTTCCCTTGTTTCTCTTTCCCTAATAAACTCTGTTATATCTATAACACTGATTTCACTGATTTTTTTTGTCTGGAAAAACAAACAGTGTGTTTGTTTTTCCCATGTGTAACACTTTCCCATGTGTAACACTGCACAAATTACATCGTTACCCCCTGTGTTTAAGGATTTCCACAATGTTTGTTATGTTCTATCCTTCTAGCCTTTGGATAGGAAGTTCCAAAATGCCCTCCTTTTGTTTTTTGTTTTTTTACCATCTAAAATGAAGGAAGAACTCTTCAGTAAAAGGGCTAAGAGGATCCCTGCTGAATAGACTATGGGGCAGCCTAACAGAATTATACTTCATGGGTGAACCATTGGATGAAGGAGGTCTTCAAGAGGGATTTTAATTTATCTCTTTATTTGGTTTGTGACACCTCCATTTATTGACGAACCTTTAAAATAAACACTGTACTGTAGTTTTATTTATTAGTCATTTTAATTTGATGCTTGCATTTTTACTGACTCAAGGTTGACTAAGCCTTCCAACCTTCCAAAGTTGGTAAAATGAGGACCCAGATTGTTGGGGGCAATATGCTAACTCTGTAAACTGCTCAGAGGGGGGGGATGTAAAGCATTATGAAGTGGTATATAAGTCTAAGTGCTATTGCTATTTATTGGCCTTAATTTTTTTAAAACAAAATTACTGCAAATGTTGCAGTCAAAGCAACATATGAATAAAGATATACGAAGGCAATATTCAGAGACATAGTTAAATTGCTGATTATTTTACATCACAACGGAGATAGTTGATTAACAATAGATCCCACCTCCTCCTCCCCATCCTGCTCCCACCTGCCCCATCTTTTAATTGGGCCGTAATCTTTTGGTTTTCATATTAACTTACATTTTTAATTTATATAGTTTTATTTTTTATGATTCTAAGCCACCCAGAGTTACCCTGAGGTACGATGGGTGGCCTATAAATTAAATAAATAAGTAAATAAGTAAATAAGTAAGTAAATGCCCCATTTAGGACTCAAAGAAGCAAAATGTAGCCCACCTAGAATACTCACCATAACCAGTGGCTGATATGAACCACTGTTTTGTTTGCTTATTGTTTTTTTATTTGGCCTTTTGGAAATATTCAGAGAGGAAATTATTCCTGATTGGATTAATCCTGAAAATCTGTAACTCATTTAAATGATTTCCAGTATAGCTGTTGGCAATTGAATAACTGAATCATCACGTGCCACTGTCCCTACTTTAGAGAGTTGCAACATCTACATTTAATAAGAGAGTTTGTTGAGAGAAAAGAGCATAGACTCAGAATGATGATTCACAAGTAGGAGGTGGGCATTGATAAGTTGTTCTTAGGTCAAGTGACAGAAGATTGGGATAACCATTTCTGGATTCATTTATCAGTTGAGTCACCCACATCTCTTCTTGTGTACAATTTACAGCAGTTCATTTTGGAGATAATTTACCTGGCTTGTAGAATTTCCAACATAAATTGCTGCAGTAAATAATAGTAAACGTTGCTTAAGGTTGGTCTTGCTTATCCTGCATGAAGACTGAAGATTATTATGAAATAGCAACAGGTATGCGTATACCAGTTTGCCTTAAGGAGGATGATGTTCTCTAGAAAGTGATGAGACAGTCAGGAGTGATTCCTGGCCTACTGTATAAAACATGTGTAGTCACTGTAATTAGTGCAAGGGAATAACATGGCTTCATCTAATTACTTTTTATTTGTGACTGATGTACCAGGTCATTTTCTTGAGGACTTTCTTGAGCTTTGTCTTCAAAGCCTAACTTGGCTTTTTTTTTTACCAGGTTTCGGACCTACCTTGATTTTCAATTTTGTGGTTCCCAGTTATCCCCAAATTTTATTCCTGCTTTATCTGTGTAACTCAAAACAAACTAAACACAACATTTTTTGCATGAAGGAGATGATTTCCCAGTAAGGGTAATTGAAATTATCATCCAAGTAGTCAAATTTTAAGTAAGCGGCATTGCTCAGAAACATTTCTGATGCGGGCCACTTCACTAATGGTCCAGAACAAACCAACAAGCATTAACTTGGCAATCCTGGTTTATTATAGAGCAGAATTACTGTATATGATATCTATTTCTCAGTGGCTCAGTCAAAGGGTTCTAAGGACACCTAAAACATGTTAGTAGAGGATATTGCTAAGGAAATTTCTCTGAATGAGAGCTAGTTTGGTCTAGTGATTAATACGCCAGGCTAGAAATTGGGAGATCATGAATTCTAATCCCACTTTAGACTTGAAAGTCAGTTGGGTGGCTTTGGGCTAGTCACTGTCTGTCATCCCAACCCACCTCACAGAAAATAGGAGAAGGAAGATATGCTTGCCGCCTTCTTTATCAAAATAATCAGGTGTAATTAAAAATAAAATAAATTACATTAAAATATTCCTCTAAATTTTGGAACAATCTTAATTTTGAATGTACATTTTTTTAAATAAAAGGACAAGAATCAGCTGTTCTGTAATAACTCACTTTGCTAGAGAAGAATCTGCATGAGCTCAGAATTTAGGGAAATCCCTCAAACTACACTTCAAATGTTACTTTTTTTGATCATATCTTAGCTATTGATCATATCATCCTTAATACCTTTTACCATCAACTCTCTATCTATTTTCCCTAATGTTTTTGGCTTTGGGGAAGGGGGCCTTTGAATCATTCTTGGCCTCCTGACAAAACCATGAAATTTTCTTGGCAACTTTTTCTTTTTGAAGTGGTTTGCCATTGCCTTCTTTTTCTTACTGAAAGAGAATAACTTGTCCCGAATCATCCAGCTGTTTCATACCTAAAGCAGTGACTAGTTTTAGTCACTACACCAGACTGGTTCTTTTCCTTACTGTAGCAGTAACTCATCAGAGGAATCAGAGTATTTATATAGGCCAGTTTTCTCAGAGGTTTCTAGCATACATTCATTTAAGTAGCCTTCCTGGACAGCTTTTATTTGAATTTGCAAAATATAAAAAATATTTATTGCAGCCACAGAAATATAATTACGAGTGATGGAGTCATTGGGCACAAACCAACTATATGTAATATGATTATAGTTAGATGGTACTTTGGGGTACTTTTTTACATGTAATTTATGATCATCATTATTTAATGTTCAGAAAAATGTTAATTTTGACTATTGTAGAGAAAGAATGTGTATGTATATATTATGTGAGAAAAAAGGACAATGTGTTACATGGGAAACAGAGATTCACTGTTAGTGGACACGAGTGACTTTTCATTAAAAAGGAATAAGAAAGATGCTTAGTTATTTCCAGTGCATCTATAGATACAGTGCATATCTGTAAAATATCTTTTGCCTGCATTTCAGAAGAAAGGTTGACTTTTGAGATTTATTTATACTTTTGGCCACAAAGTGTACAGCCCAAAGGCATAACTTATTTTGTAGTGAAGTGCCTCTGCATTTTGCTTTTGCTGCAAAATGTCACACTAAGAGAGGTGGCCAGTGAGAAGATATAGTCTCATTGCATAGTCCTACCATTGGCAGGGCCTTACTCACTCGTAGCTTTTAGCCTCAATAGGCGGCAGTGGGAAGAGCTACAGTCAGCTTTGTGCAAGCACATAGTTGCTGAATCAATTGGCCAGCTCGCCTAATTACATTAGTCTCTGCCCATTGTCTGGAAGAATTATCTATTCAGCAGTCTTGAACTTCTGTGGTGGGGGTTGGGGCAATCCCTTTAACCCCCCCCCTCCACTGTTGCTCCAGGCTCCAAATGGTAAATGCAGGGATTTTCCCCATTTCGTTTGCTAGCTAGCCTGTAATGTCTGACAGATTCTGCCTCACTGATCATCACTGAATGTTATTAAACATTCACACCTACCTAAAAAAAGAGACAGAGAGGACTTCCTAAGTCAGAGATCTAAAAATGTAGTTTTGGAATGATTACATTCTCTTTCAGAGTTTTGTAAAGTTCTCCCAAAGTAAGTTGCATAATATTAAAGTATACGCCAGATACACTTTATCTGGGTCAAATATATAGTTGTGCATAATTTTCTTCAATAAATTGATAAATATGTTTTTGATTCATTTATTTAATTGGGTTCTCTTCATCAAATTTTAGAAATTGTGGGGAAAACAGATCACATTTTAGATCATATTTAAGCAGATATATTGAACATTCAGAAGGGTTCACATATTGTATGCACTACTATATGCTGAGAAATGGAAAAATTTCCTCCATAACTCAAACAGGTAAAAACTTTTTCATAATAATAATATTTATGCTAATTTTTATTATGCAAATTATAAACATCATGGTTTATACTTTACTTAATCCTCTTTATATCACAAGTGATCACTAGTTTCCATGTAATTATTTCCATGTTTTTTGCTGGTTTGTACTGTACTTGCCTTTTTTTTTTTTGCTGAGATTAGTTAGGTTTATTAAGTGAATTTCCAGATTCGTACAGTATGTATGCATTTAATTCTCATTATTGCCTACATATTTTCCTGAATCAACTTAATTCAGCTTTATCTGTTCTGAAATCTTTGTGATCCCCTTTAAGATGCTTAAATAGGGAAGATCTCTTTGTAGCCACTTTATGTTCATGCGGTGTGATTGTTGGTTGCAAAGATTATCCATTCTCTGCTTCCATTCTGCAGCATTTGCTGTTTCATTTCTTTACATATGTGTTATGAAAGCACGAGGTTCAGAGACCCAGCTTATGCTTAACTTGGCTTTTTAACCTAACATGAGAATTTCATCCCTCTCATTTTTAAAATTAAGCTTTCAGTTGCACTGCTGGAAGCCTGTCAGTGTCTTCTGGCACAGCAGCCATGTAGTCTGAATCCTTTAGCCTTGGCAAGAATTATGATAAATAAACTTATTTATTCATTTAAATTTCTAGGCCGCCTGGCTCCAGGAAGACTCTTTACAATTAAGAATACATATTAAACAATATCATGTAAGAATAGCAGCTGCCCAGATGAAAAGAATGCCCACTTCGGCTTTCAACATGAAGTGGCCTGACTGAATGGATTATTTAAGGCTGTACTTTTAGAACAGCGGTCCCCAACCTTTCCAGCTTGGTGGCCCGGCCTACGGTAGGGGGGGGGCATGTGAGTGGCAGGCAAGTACAGTTCCATTTGTGTGAGTGGCAGGCACGCGCGCCATCCACTTGCACAAATGGAGCTTCGTGCACGAGTGAAGAATGCTTGTGCTCAAGGTGAAGCTCCACTTGTATGAGTGGAGGTCACTTGCATGCAAAGCTCCATTTGTGCAAGCACAATCACCCTCTACTTAAGTNTGATGTGCGCCACTCTTGACCTGTCAGCAACCCCTTCCAGGGAATAGCTCACTACACACTAAGCAGTGTTAAAGGTTTCCAGTCAAGAACTGCCAGTGAACACGCTGCATGGAGGCTTTTCAATTTTTAATAGCCCAAATTCAAATTACGCCTGCAGCCATAACGACAAGGGGGTTTGTTCTTGTCAGCTCTTGCAAACTGAACAAGATTAAGGCTGCTCAGCATGTGAATCAGAAATCTCAAACATTCAGGCTAACAAAAGGAGTTACACCAGCCATTCAGTCATTGCCTTATTTTTTTAAAAGAAATAATTCAATAACACTCTGGCCCTATAGCTTTGTTGCTAAAGCAGCTGTCCAAAATCAAGTTTGCAAAGATTTAGTTTCCTTTTAGAGAAGCAGGTAAAAGTCCATTGCAGCATTATAAGCTACATGCAACATGTATAACAACACTCTAGTTACACTTGACCCAGGAATTCATTCATTCATTCATTCATTCAATCATTCATTCATTCAATCAATCAGTCAATCAATCAATCAATCAATCAATCAATTTCAATCATTAATTCTGGAAAGCTTACAGTTCAAAAAATCTATTAACAATCAAAATATTAAAACATTTTAAAACAATTAAAACAATGCTGTGATGCTGAACTTGCCTTACTTTCCTAAGTTATTTGCATCACCCTGGAGCTCCAGGTGCATATCAGTATGGTAATCGTAAATTTGCAGATAGAACTGTATAGGTTCGGAAAAGAGGGTTCTTGAAGAATTCTTGCATCTCCCTGACCTGTACAGGGCCTCTGAAGTCACCGAAAAAGGAAAGTGTCAGGTTTAGTTCTACCCAAAGAATAGCCTGGCTGGAGATCAAATGTAACAAACATTTTATAATTTATTTACATTTTACCTAGTTTCAAATCTTGTCAACTTCCCTTTACGGCCTTGGAGCAGTGGTTACTATTATTCTGTGTGAGAGTACAATACTCTTGAGGGATTAATCTGCATTTGAAGCTGAGAAAGCATTATCCGTTCTGTCATTTCTTGAAGAAAACCTTGATCCTGCTTTTCACCTATTTATAACTCTGGAAGTTGGGTATTACAGATTACCCCAAGTAAGGAGTCATGCATTTTTATTGTAAGCTGTTCTTTTAACTAACTTGATACCAAAGGCCTATCAACATATCAAAGAGATATACCATTGGAATGTGTGTATGTGTGTACAACTACATTTCTATGTCCCATTTTTCGATCTATTCTATTATCCTTCGATTTCCCCATAGTTTCCCATCCAGATAATAATGAGACCTGAGAGAGCTTTATAAGTGGCAGTGACATAGCATTGTGGTGGTAGCAAAGGACAAAGGAAAAAAAAAGATGAACAAGGACTATTTGGGATAGTTCTGTTTATTATTTGTTTAAAAAATAGGACTAAACCTATCCAAACAGATACTGTATATAGATAGATATATCAAGCTTATGATTTCTATCAGTCAATAAAGCATTAAAGAAATTTCCTCCCAAGCATCCCTTTGACGGGTTAGAATATTGGCCATTTTTGGGGGGGGGGTCTTATTTGTTTCTAAAGTAAATAGAGTTTGAATCGTATTTGTAAGAAAAGGATGTTTTGTCCACTAGACCGAAAAATAAACAATAGATAGGTATATGCAGCAATTCCTAGAGGTCCATTTATTCAACCTTCAGCACACACAGACACATTCAGTACTCTACTGGCCATAGATTTTTTCTGATATATGTATTAAGATGAAAGGAAATGCATCAATATTCTACTCTAGGTTACAAATCAGGGCAGCCGTTGGGCCAACTTGACATTCATGGCAATCCATGAAGGTCGTCCTGTGTCTTCACCTATAACTCAAGGCTACAGACAGTGGGATGTGATCGTTCTTCAGCTCCAAGACAGATGCCTTGCTTGTCAATCAAATGAATTCTCTCAAAACATGAATTAAGGCAGTCTGTCATTAGGATACAGGTCAGTAAATCAGTGGGGAGCTCACTGGAGTAGACAACTGTGTCCTGAGAGATACATAGTGGTTAGTCTGCAGTTTATTTGTTCCAAAGCAATAGGAAGATTAGGCAGCATTTGCTAGGTCTTTGCTTTCTTTATTCCTAGCCTTTAACAAATACAATACACACACACACACACACACACAAATATACCTATGCATATGCACATAGACTTATACATGAACTGGCAGTAAAAATGTAAATGATAAAAATGCTGCATATTGTGAATTAAGTTTTCTGTTAAAAATAGCACTGGGAAATTGGGGATTAGTTATTTCTGAATGTGTCTAGTGCAAAGTATCCATGAAAATTGTCAGATTCATGTAATGTTCACTCATTCAACTTAAAAGGTATTTTTTTAAAAAAAAATAAGGACTGGGGGAAAGATATTTCTGGCTGAGATTCTGAAGAGCTATTTCTAGTCTGAGATGGTAACACTGGGATATAAGGACAGTATGGTTTGACTGAGTACACTCCTTGAGACATAATTCAGGATTGCTCAGTTTCTGCTCTGTCAGTTAAGATAACAGGTATTCTGAACAACCATTTTTCCATTCTGTCAGGAAGTTTTGTTTACACAAAATGTGTGATTTCTTTTGATGTTGCTGATATTGTCCAATATATACCTTTGTTTCCTTTCCCCATGTCTTTCCAGGTGTCAGAAAAGCATTTAAAAAAACAAACAAAACACCATTCCATTTCCCATATTTGAACATTTCAAAAGGTTTCTCTCTTCCCGAAGGAGGTCTTTCTCCCATGTTGTTTCCAAAAAGTTCATTCTCTTATCATTTTCATTCTTCTCTCCCTTGCCATGACACACCTGTGCTTCCAAGTTCATTCACTCAATTAGTTTCTACTACAGGACTTATGTTTATCACACACACACACACACACACACACACACATGCACAAAGGTGACACATGAAAAGGGAAAGAAACTGCCATTGATTTGCCTATTTCAGATTTCAGAATAGCAGCAAAACACACATCAAGCCATTCATAAATTTGTACTTAGTACATGTTTGCAAGGTTTGAATAAACTTTTTGCTAATGATGGTATCGGTTGTCCACCAGTTACAACCACGTTTGAGTCTGGCAATTATAGTCAGAAGTTGTGACAGTTTTGTATGTTATTGTTGACTTCCCTTGTTTCTCTTTCCCTAATAAACTTTGTTATATCTATAACACTGATTTCACTGATTTTTTTGGTCTGGAAAAACTTTCCCATGTGTAACACTGCACAAATTACATCGTTACCCCCTGTGTTTAAGGATTTCCACAATGTTTGTTATGTTCTATCCTTCTAGCCTTTGGATAGGAAGTTCCAAAATGCCCTCCTTTTGTTTTTTGTTTTTTTAGCATCTAAAATGAAGGAAGAACTCTTCAGTAAAAGGGCTAAGAGGATCCCTGCTGAATAGACTGTGGGGCAACCTAACAGAATTATACTTCATGGGTGAACCATTAGATGAAGTAGGTCTTCAAGAGGGATTTTAATTTATCTCTTTATTTGGTTTGTGACACCTCCATTTATTGACGAACCTTTAAAATAAACACCATATAGTTTTATTTTTTATGATTCTAAGCCACCCAGAGTTACCCTGAGGTACGATGGGTGGCCTATAAATTAATTAATTAATTAATTAATTAATTAATTAAGTAAGTAAGTAAGTAAGTAAGTAAGTAAGTAAATAAGTAAATAAATAAGTAAGTAAATGCCCCACTTCCCCCTTCAGGACTCAAAGAAGCAAAATGTAGCCCACCTAGAATACTCACCATAACCAGTGGCTGATATGAACCACTGTTTTGTTTGCTTATTGTTTTTTTATTTGGCCTTTTGGAAATATTCAGAGAGGAAATTATTCCTGATTGGATTAATCCTGAAAATCTGTAATTCATTTAAATGATTTCCAGTATAGCTGTTGGCAATTGAATAACTGAATCATCACGTGCCACTGTCCCTACTTTAGAGAGTTGCAACATCTACATTTAATAAGAGAGTTTGTTGAGAGAAAAGAGCATAGACTCAGAATGATGATTCACAAGTAGGAGGTGGGCATTGATAAGTTGTTCTTAGGTCAGGTGACAGAAGATTGGGATAACCATTTCTGGATTCATTTATCAGCTGAGTCACCCACATCTCTTCTTGTGTACAATTTACAGCAGTTCATTTTGGAGATGATTTATCTGGCTTGTAGAATTCCCAACATAAATTGCTGCAGTAAATAATAGTAAACGTTGCTTAAGGTTGGTCTTGCTTATCCTGCATGAAGACTGAAGATTATTATGAAATAGCAACAGGTATGCGTATACCAGTTTGCCTTAAGGAGGATGATGTTCTCTAGAAAGTGATGAGACAGTCAGGAGTGATTCCTGGCCTACTGTATAAAACATGTGTAGTCACTGTAATTAGTGCAAGGGAATAACATGGCTTCATCTAATTACTTTTTATTTGTGACTGATGTACCAGGTCATTTTCTTAAGGACTTTCTTGAGCTTTGTCTTCAAAGCCTAACTTGGCTTTTTTTTTCACCCGGTTTCGGACCTACCTTGATTTTCAATTTTGTGGTTCCCAGTTATCCCCAAATTTTATTCCTGCTTTATCTGTGTAACTCAAAACAAACTAAACACAACATTTTTTGCATGAAGGAGATGATTTCCCAGTAAAGGTAATTGAAATTGTTTTTCCATCTTCAAATTTATTATGCCCAAAAGAAATATTTCTGGTTTGAAATCCATTTGTATCTCAGTTATCTCCTGTATCCAATCTCTTATCCGCTCCCAATAATTTTTTACCTTGGGGCACAGCCACCACATGTGATAAAATGTTCCTTCTTTAATTTTACATTTCCAACACTTCGGGTCTATGTTTTTATACATTTTGGCCAATCTCGCCGGTGTTAAATGCCATCTGTAAATCATTTTATATTGATTCTCTCTATATGCAGTTGATAGCGTCAATTTGCAATTTCGGTTCCATAATCTTTCCCATTCCTCTAGATTTATATTTCGCCCCACATTTCGTGCCCATGCTATCATTGGCCCCTTCACTATTTCTTCTTCTAACTCTATATCTAATAGGTATTTATAAATTTTTGATAATAGTTTTCCTTCCTTACTTATTAGAATTTTATCAAGTTGGTGTGGGGTCTGACTAATTTCATGTTCTTGCCTATCCCTGTTATGTCTAGACTGAATTTGTAAATATGGCCACCAATCTATGAGTATTCTTTGTTCCTCCAATTCTTTTCTTGACTTGAGATTTCCTCGGT
>NW_015392603.1:0-3087 GCF_001527695.2 Protobothrops mucrosquamatus | reverse complement strand
CCAATTTGGAATTTTCCCATAGTGTCTTTTTTTTATTTTTTCCCATATCCCGATCAATGCTCCTCTTATCTGATGCTGCTGGAAATATGTTGATGTTTTCTTCTGGTTCGCCCATAAAAATGCATGCCAACCCGCCTGTAGATCATGTCCTTCAATCATTAATATCCTTTCATTATCCAAGTTTATCCAATCTTTGATCATATCATCCTTAATACCTTTTACCATCAACTCTCTATCTATTTTCCCTAATGTTTTTGGCTTTGGGGAAGGGGGCCTTTGGCCTTCTAACAAAACCATGAAATTTTCTTGGCAACTTTTTCTTTTTGAAGTGGTTTGCCATTGCCTTCTTTTTCTTACTGAAAGAGAATAACTTGTCCCGAATCATCCAGCTGTTTCATACCTAAAGCAGTGACTAGTTTTAGTCACTACACCAGACTGGTTCTTTTCCTTACTGTAGCAGCAGGGCTTTTTTTCAGCCGGAACGCGGCGGAACCGCGTTCCGGCACCTTTTTCCGGGCCGGCCGCACCGGAAATAGCCCCTCCCAAATTTTACTTGCATTCCTGTTCTCTAAAGGGGCGGTCCTAGGGTTTGATGAGGGCGTGGCCAGGTTTGAGTTCCGCCACCTTTTCTCCGAGAAAAAAAGCCCTGTGTAGCAGTAACTCATCAGAGGAATCAGAGTATTTATATAGGCCAGTTTTCTCAGAGGTTTCTAGCATACATTCATTTAAGTAGCCTTCCTGGAGAGCTTTTATTTGCAAAATATAAAAAATATTTATTGCAGCCACAGAAATATAATTACGAGTGATGGAGTCATTGGGCACAAACCAACTATATGTAATATGATTGTAGTTAGATGGTACTTTGGGGTACTTTTTTACATGTAATTTATGATCATCATTATTTAATGTTCAGAAAAATGTTAATTTTGACTATTGTAGAGAAAGAATGTGTATGTATATATTATGTGAGAAAGAAGGACAATGTGTTACATGGGAAACAGAGATTCACTATTAGTGGACATGAGTGACTTTTCATTAAAAAGGGATGAGAAAGATGCTTACTTATTTCCAGTGCATCTATAGATACAGTGCATATCTGTAAAATATCTTTTGCCTGCATTTCAGAAGAAAGGTTGACTTTTGAGATTTATTTATACTTTTGGCCACAAAGTGTACAGCCCAAAGGCATAACTTATTTTGTAGTGAAGTGCCTCTGCATTTTGCTTTTGCTGCAAAATGTCACACTAAGAGAGGTGGCCAGTGAGAAGATATAGTCTCATTGCATAGTCCTACCATTGGCAGGGCCTTACTCACTCGTAGCTTTTAGCCTCAATAGGCGGCAGTGGGAAGAGCTACAGTCAGCTTTGTGCAAGCACATAGTTGCTGAATCAATGGGCCAGCTCGCCTAATTACATTAGTCTCTGCCCATTGTCTGGAAGAATTCTCTATTCAGCAGGGTTGAACTTCTGTGGTGGGGGTTGGGGCAATCCCTTTAACCCCTCCCCTCCACTGTTGCTCCAGGCTCCAAATGGTAAATGCAGGGATTTTCCCCATTTCATTGCTAGCTAGCCTGTAATGTCTGACAGATTCTGCCTCACTGATCATCACTGAATGTTATTAAACATTCACACCTACCTAAAAAAAAAGAGAGAGAGGACTTCCTAAGTCAGAGATCTAAAAATGTAGTTTTGGAATGATTACATTCCCTTTCAGAGTTTTGTAAAGTTCTCCCAAAGTAAAAAAGTTCTCTCTAAAGTAAAGTTCTCTCTAAAGTAAAAAAGTATACGCCAGATACACTTTATCTGGGTCAAATATATAGTTGTGCATAATTTTCTTCAATAAATTGACAAATATGTTTTTGATTCATTTATTTAATTGGGTTCTCTTCATCAAATTTTAGAAATTGTGGAGAAAACAGATCACATTTTAGATCATATTTAAGCAGATATATTGAACATTCAGAAGGGTTCACATATTGTATGCACTACTATATGCTGAGAAATGGAAAAAATTCCTCCGTAACTCAAACAGTTAAAAACTTTTTCATAATAATAATATTTATGCTAATTTTTATTATGCAAATTATAAACATCATGGTTTATACTTTACTTAATCCTCTTTATATCACAAGTGATCACTAGTTTCCATGTAATTATTTCCATGTTTTTTGCTGGTTTGTACTGTACTTGCCTTTTTTTTTTTTTGCTGAGATTAGTTAGGTTTATTAAGTGAATTTCCAGATTTGTACAGTATGTATGCATTTAATTCTCATTATTGCCTACATATTTTCCTGAATCAACTTAATTCAGCTTTATCTGTTCTGAAATCTTTGTGATCCCCTTTAAGATGCTTAAATAGGAAAGATCTCTTTGTAGCCACTTTATGTTCATGCAGTGTGATTGTTGGTTGTAAAGATTATCCATTCTCTGCTTCCATTCTGCAGCATTTGCTGTTTCATTTCTTTACATATGTGTTATGAAAGCACGAGGCTCAGAGACCCAGCTTATGCTTAACTTGGCTTTTTAACCTAACATGAGAATTTCATCCCTCTCATTTTTAAAATTAAGCTTTCAGTTGCACTGCTGGAAGCCTGTCAGTGTCTTCTGGCACAGCAGCCATGTAGTCTGAATCCTTTAGCCTTGGCAAGAATTATGATAAATAAACTTATTTATTCATTTAAATTTCTAGGCCGCCTGGCTCCAGGAAGACTTTTTACAATTAAGAATACATATTAAACAATATCATGTAAGAATAGCAGCTGCCCAGATGAAAAGAATGCCCACTTCGGCTTTCAACATGAAGTGGCCTGACTGAATGGATTATTTAAGGCTGTACTTTTAGAACAGCGGTCCCCAACCTTTCCAGCTTGGTGGCCCGGCCTACGGTAGGGGGGGGGGCATGTGAGTGGCAGGCAAGTACAGTTCCATTTGTGTGAGTGGCAGGCACGCGCGCCATCCACTTGCACAAATGGAGCTTCGTGCACGAGTGAAGAATGCTTGTGCTCAAGGTGAAGCTCCACTTGTATGAGTGGAGGTCACTTGCATGCAAAGCTCCATTTGTGCAAGCACAATCACCCTCTACTTAAGT
>NW_015392602.1:7165-17578 GCF_001527695.2 Protobothrops mucrosquamatus | reverse complement strand
TATTTTAATCGGTAACACAGCTGGGAATATTTGGTTTTAATTTGGCTTTTATCAGGGTTTATTCTTTTGTATTTTTGTACTGTGTATTTTTGTATTTTGGGTATATTATTTGTTTTAATATGCTGTGAACCGCCCTGAGTCCTATGGGAGAAGGGCGGTATATAAATTAAAATAATAAATAAATAAATAAATAAATAATCAGAGACAGCACCAACCCCCAACCAACCCACACAAGCTCCTCTCCTCTCCCCCAACAGTTCACCTCCCAATGACCCTGACCGGATGTAATCTCCCCATCATAAGACCCATCACCAACTTCTCACTGATGACTCACCCCTGGCTCACTGGTAATTCACAGCTTCCAACAACCCTGATCTGAAGTAACCTCCGCATCACAAGACCCATCACAAGCCTCTCTTTGACGACTCATCACAAGACCCTCCCTTGAGACACCCACACCTGAAGCCCTTATAAACAGAAGAACACTGATGCTGACATCCCCTAAACTCCGCTGAAGATGGTACCTAGTCTGGTAACAAAACATTCGGAAACCAACCCACGAGTTCGGAGAACAAACTTTCACCCTCAAATTATTAAGTCTATGAATTGATGATGGAACCTCGGAGTTAGTTTTACTTCAACATATTATTACTTAATACCACTATTAAGTATTAATACCACTTTACAATGCCTTGGTAAGGCCACACTTGGAATACTGCATCCAGTTTTGGTCACCAGGATGTAAAAAAGATGTTGAGACTCTAGAAAGAGTACAGAGAAGAGCAACAAAGATGATTAGGGGACTGGAGGCTAAAGCATATAAGGAACGGTTGCTGGAATTGGGTATGTCTAGTTTAACGAAGAGAAGGACAAAGGGGGACATAATAGCAGTGTTCCAATATCTCAGGGGCTGCCACAAAGAAGAGGGAGTCAAGCTATTCTCCAAGGCACCTGGAGGCAGGACAAGAAGCAACAGATGGAAACTAACTAAAGAGAGAAGCAACCTAGAACTAAGGAGAAACTTCCTGACAGAACAATTAACCAGTGGAACAACCTGCCTCCAGAAGCAGTGAATGCTCCAACACTGGAAGTTTTTAAGAAGAGACTGGACAGCCATTTGTCTGAAATGGTATAAGGTTTCCTGCCTGAGCAGGGGGTTGGACTAGATGACCTCCAAGGTCCCTTCCAACTTCATCATCATCATCATCATCATCATCATCATCATCATCATCATCATCATCATCATTACCCTGCAGTGTATCCAATTAACAGTAAACTTTTTGGAAATGGAATGAAACTGGAGTTTTATTTGGATTCTCAAGCTGGATGTTGACAGGGGCTTCACTTGCTTGCACGGCTTGATTCCTACCAGGCCGCAGACCGGTGCCAATCCACAACCCCGGGGGGTTGGAGACCCCTGATCTAAGAAACCAGAGAATGCACCTCATGCACCATCTTGCACAATACATTTAATAGTTCACACATCAGCATCACAGTCGCAACAAGAGGAATTTTTCCAGCCCCACTGATACAAAGCACAGGCACTTATTCCGGTACCCCATCTAATTTTGTTCAGTTTCATCCTGACCGAGTGAGGCAGATTAAAAGCAGGTGGTTTGGTAGAGCGATCACTAAACGCCAATAAAAAATTGATGTCGGAAGCAATTCTGTTAGGCTGAAAGGAAGAGAATCTACTTTTTTAAGACTGAAGTCTGGAATCTCTCACCATGCCTGCCTCTGGACGCTAAAGTCACTTTAGCTTCAAGTTGAGAAAAGGCCAAGGAAATAACTAGTCATTTGTAATAAGGAGAGGTATTTATTTTATTTTTACTTTATTTTATTTTATTTAGCATGTCTATCCCTTTCAACTCAGAATAGCTTCTTGATCCTATCTCCCATATTCATGTTTTGCACAAGCATTTTTATGCAAACTGCATTCTGGGGAGCAATTTTCTGAAGGAGTGAGAAATGAGCCTCATAAACAATTGGATACAGAAATGTTAAAAAAATCTAAACTAAAATCTTTGGGATCAGGAGAGTAGCATATTGCAAAATAGAGCTAACAGTGATAAGTCAAAAGAGATCCTGATTCATATCACATCTGGATTGCATTCCTTTTACTAAATTGATACATATGC
This sequence comes from Protobothrops mucrosquamatus, assembly GCF_001527695.2. Lineage (NCBI taxonomy): Eukaryota > Metazoa > Chordata > Lepidosauria > Squamata > Viperidae > Protobothrops > Protobothrops mucrosquamatus. The sequence continues at coordinate 15,440 of NW_015392602.1, read as the reverse complement.
TTTTAACTAAACCTAATAGAACACCCAAGTATTCATAATGTTGATAATTTTGTTTTTAAATAAAAGCCAGGTTTACCTTTTTCAGAGCTTTAAATATTCCTTCTCTTTTCTCAACTTTTGATTTCCGATGATTAAAAATATATTTTAGTAATATTACATATTCTTAGCAACCATAAAATGCTTCTGATGCTCTTTAAAACCACGAAGCTAAAGGTTATGTTTTAGAAACTTATTTTTTTCGATCAGTCCAGCTTTTATTATTTAATGGCATTTGTGTGTATGTGTGTATATACATATCAACATGGATTTATTGAATTTAATCTTTCACAACACCTATATGCCATTAGTCCTGAAGAACATTTGAATTTTAATATTATTCTTTATATTTATTACAGTGAAAGGGACCAGATATAATAAAGCCTAGAGTGGAAACATGTACAATTTACTTCATGGCAAATATATCCTAATCTAATTATTGTTTGTAAACAGGTGGAAGTTCATTAAAGAGACATCCAACCTAGAACTAAGGAGAAATTTCCTGAGAGTGACAATAATTAATCAGTGCCTCCAGAAGTTGTGGGTGCTCCATCACTGGAGGTTTTTAAGAGATTGGACAACCAGTTGACCAGGACGGTATAAGGTTTCCTGTTCGATCAGGGGGTTATTTCAGAAAACATCTCCCTGGCAGAAAATGAAGTAAATAGAATAGAATAACAGACTTGGAAGGGACCTTGGAGGTCTTCTAGACCAACCCCTGCTCAGGCAGGAAACCCTATACCATTTCAGACAAATGGCTGTCCAGTCTCTTCTTAAAAACTTCCCGTGTTGGAGCATTCACAACTTCTGGAGGCAGGTTATTCCACTGATTAATCGTTCTAATTGTCAGGAAATTCTCCTTACTTCCAGGTTGCTTCTCTCCTTGATTAGTTTCCATCCGTTGCTTCTTCTCCTGCCTTCAGGTCCTTTGGAGAATAGCTTGACTCCCTCTTCTTCTTCTTGGATTAGAACTGGGGTCTTCAAACTTGGCCCTTTTATGACTTTTGGACTTCAACTCCCAGAATTCCTCAGCCAGCGTGCCTGGCTGATGAATTCTGGGAGTTGAAGTCCACAAGTCATAAAAGGGCCAAGTTTGAAGACCCCTGGACTAGAAGATCTCCAAGATCCCTTCCAACCTTGTTATTCTATGTTCCTTCCACCCTTGATTAATCAGAGGAATCTTTTGAGGCAGAGAAGATCCTGCCTAAATTTGCCTTTATGAGGGCTCTATCCTAGCATTTAAAGCTCATATAAACAGTATAGGAAACATCTCAAAGCACCTTCTGATCTTATTCTTTCCCCAGTGTGCTTTTTAACAACCCTCCTCATTCTCTCAGCCTGATCTTACAAAGTGATCTTGGCAGGTGGAAAATGAGGTTTCAAACACCAAAGCCAAAAATGGCATCATGAGACTTGCTTGGTATCACAAAGGAAAGATGAGCTGCATGTTTCACCCACATACCTCTACCGGAGAAGCTGTCATAGTTACAGAAGATGCAAACCTTTTCTGACATTTCTAATTACTTCTTGGGTGGGTGGGTAGGTGGGGGATGAAGTCTCTGCAATTTGACTTTTCTGAAGGGCATTGTAATGTAGAAAAACAATTGAGTAACCAGGATGACCAAAGGCGCTTTTTTCAGGAGGCAACTGGACTTTCTTGTTTTTCTTTGAAGACGTTTCGCTTCTCATCCAAGAAGTTTCTTCAGCTCTGACTGGATGGTGGGAAATGGAAGGATTTATATTCCTTGCAGGCCTCAACGATTCTCTAAAAGAATGCAAATGACCAGCTGCCTGCCGTTTATACAACCAAGGATTGTATTAGCTTTTGTGGTTGCTGCTCTAGTAGTTAAAAAGCTAGAAATGGACAGGCTTCACATATCATACTGAGCTATAAATTGTGGGACGAATCCAGAGAAAGAAATATTTTGGGGGATATTAGAAAGGCAGAATATATTTCCCCAAAGGAATAATGGAGAAGATCTTTTAAAAAGACAGAAACCAGCCCCCAGAAACCAGCCCCAGCCCCTAAGCAGAGGCCAGCTTTTAGAAATGCAGATGTAGTAATCCTTTCAAAAAGGTTTGAGCCTTCCAGCTAGAAATTGAAGAAATTAGGAAGACAAAGACCCCTAAAACCTACATATCCCCACCCAAATTCTAAGGAGAGGAAACATAATAGGATTAACCCACCAATACCAAAAGGACACACTCAGACTCAGGTCAAAGTGCATGACACAGGAAACACACAGCCTCAAACAGGAACAGGAAACAACCTCAAGAGCCCCAGAAGGTATAAAGACCCACCACACCCTGCTCCATGTGGTCCGTTCTTCCAGAGCCATCTTTCTGTCTGGCTCTCCTCTTCAATAAAGTACAACCTTCTTTCTAAAGCAGTCTCCATTTTGGTTATTTCCAGCTTGGACTGGATCCTGATGAATTTATTTCTTTCAACACACGGATCATATGAATATGTATGTAGTTTCCCTGTGTGGTTAACAAAGCAATAACAGAATACCAACTGAGAACAAGGACAGAGTGTCCTGCACTTATTCAGAATGGAGACATTTTATCTCTCTTTTTCAGACCCCCCCCAACACCACAGAACCTTTTATAACTTCATTTGGAAAACGAAGTGACATTATTCATCATCTGTCTTTTCAGTACAGTCCTGGCTCTAATTAACCCAGTATCTTTTACAAAGCCATATTGAGAACTTATCATGAAGTTCTACAAGGACTCTGGGAATGAATAATCTGTTCTCTGCCACTCACTGCCATCTTACAACATGATAGTCCTGAAGAGTGTGAATTACGCCTTGAGAAGTGTCTTCTGTTTCATTATCTCCCCCCCTTTTAAATTAGTCGGCACTAATAAAATAATCAAATTTTATGAACCTTGTTTTCTGAAGGGTAATAAAAAAAATGTCAGATTTCAGGATATAATAGCTGGATTTGCTAAGGCCCTTTCTGTATCCATAGTGATTTTGTTATAATGAGGTAAAGTTCTATTGCTTTAGGCTGGTTTAACAGTTTGAGCAGAGCAGTTTCTGTAACTCAGTTTGTCTTAATCGTGGGAAGCGTATTTCAAAGAACATTTCAGGAAAGTGATTCATACAGCGGGAGAGTTAAGAGAATTAGGAGGGACAGTGAAAAGTGAAATGAAGAGGAGAGAAATAGGAAATAAATGTATGATCATAGAACATCAGAATTGGAAGGGACCTTGAAGGTCTTCTAGCCCAACCCCCTGATCAAGCAGGAGTCCCTATACCATTCTGGACAAATGGTTGTCCAATCTCTTCTTGAAAACCTCCAATGATGGAGTAGCCACAACTTCTGGAGGAAAGTCGTTCTACTGATTTATGACCATTTTTCGCAATACTGTTGAAGACATACCAAAGGTCATGTGATCAGAATTCAGGCGCTTGGCAACTGGCATGTACTTGTGACAGTTGCACTGTCCCTGGGTCATGTGATCACCATTTGTAACCTTCCCAGCTGGCTTCTAACAAGCAAAGTCAATGGGAGGAGCCACATTTGCTTAATGACTGCACGATTCCCTTAACGATTGCAGCAATTTGCTTAACCGTTGTGGCAAAAAAAGGTCATAAAATGGGACACACAACTCACTATTTACAGCAGGACTACCCGATTCTGTAATAGCTTTGTTCCCTATGCCATCCATCTGGTAAACTTGCTCTCATGGTTCCGACAGATGAAACTCTTCAAAAGAACTTTGAGGCATTGTTTACCTTAAAGAATCTTTTATTCGAGTAGCATAACATCGGCACTGCATAATCGAAGCCAAAAACTGAATTCCCTTCCCCTGGGCACATAGTATTAAAGCACAATTCCCTCCTCCAATTAACAGTCATAAATCACATTCCCCAATTAGCTTGAAGCATGGGCTTCCTCTCCAGTTCTCCAGACCGCCAATTCTTTATCAGCTCTGGGCTCAATAACCTTGATTCTCACGCTAAGTTTGGTGTTGATATGTCTAGCTAGACTCTCATTCACATTCCCCCATCCCAGCATCATCTAACTCTAAAAGCAAAAGGGAAAAAGAGGGCTACATTTCCATCTGTTGTCAATGCAAAACATCCGATGTTAGCAGCGTTGACACTCGCAAGATTCGTTTTTCTCGCCGTGCACATGTATACATAACCCGAACTAGACTGTTGTTTCTCTGTGTCATATAATATATGCGAGCATGTGCATAATTCTGTATTTATTTATTTTCATCATATTTATGTAGTGTATATCGGAGGTGATGACCCTTTGAGAGCTGTATGCAACGCAATTTCATTTTATGCCAATTAGCGTACATTCAAAATGACAATAAAGTTAGTATTCTATTTTTATTCTACTTGTCTTGCTTAGCAATGGAAATGTTGGGCTCAGCTGTGATTGTACGTCAAGGGTTACCTGGGATAACCTCTCTTTTTGTTCAGTGGATGGGTGGGGCGTGACACCAATTAGGTATTTTCAAATTTCTGACACCGGAAGTCCAAAACCAGGCTGTTCCAGTATTAATTGCTCTCACTGTCAGGTTGGATCTGTCTTTAATGATGTTCCACCATTTACTTCTTCTCCTGTCCCCAGTTGCTTTGGAGAATAAGTTAATCCCGTCTTCTCTGTGCCAGCTCCTCAAGTACTGGAAGACCCCTATCATATCACCCCTAGTCCCTCTCTTCATTAGACCAGACATACCTAGTTCCAGTAGTGGGATTCAAATATGTGAACAACCGGTTTTCTGTGTGGATGCTGCTTCCAGAAGTCCATTCTGGGCCTGGGCAAGAAAAAATTAGCTACCAGTTCTCCCGAACTGGTATGAACCGGCTGAATCCCACCACTGACAGGGTCCCTCAATCATTTGTCCTATGGCAGTGGTGGTGAACCTATGGCACGCGTGCCATGCCCCGGAGATGGCAACTGTCCCTCTTCAACCAGCTGCCTGCTAACTCGCCGAGGTCCCACATGGCTGGATGCATCCCAGCACCCATGCGCTCACTGGCTTCTGTGTGCAGGGGCCGATGGTGTCAGGCAGCAACTGCCCTGGCCCCTGCCTCCCCTTGCCCTGTGACAATGGCACCCCAGCCCTGCCTCACCTTGCCTCACCCAGAAGGACGAGCCTCCTGCCCACTGCCCCACCTGCCAGAGACCCCCTGGATCTCCCCCAACCCTGCCTGGCCCCCACAGGTGTCCCTCCCCACGAGCAACATCGAGGTGATCATGCCCACCTTAGCCATACCCACCCAATCTGCCATGACCACCACAACCACGCCCACCCAGTGGGCCACGCCCACCCAGCACCCGGCAATAAATAAGTGGGTTTTGGGTTGTAGTTTGGGCACTCGGTCTCTAAAAGGTTCGCCATCACTGTCCTATGGTTTAGCCTCCAGGCTCCTTATCACCTTCGCTGCATGGTTGAACATAAACCCAAGTGAATTTCAATCTCCCCGAAGTTGAGAAGAGAGAAATTGTCCATGTTTTCACCAAGTATTGTCTCCTTTAGTTGGTAATGGATTTAAAGGCCGTGTGTTATTTGGAAACAAACAATACATCAGGTGCTTCCCAGATTTTGTGAATTATGGAATCTGACAGCACCGGCTTGAAGAAAGCTATGGAAAATGCCCCCGTTTCAAGAACAGAAACATATAATATTTATAAATCAGATATATAAATAGAAAAAGAATAGAAATGGGGCATTCTGTCTCTTCTTTTACCAAAGAGAAGGCAGAGTGTGAGGTTTTGGAGGATGCTGTAGTGAAAATGTGTGCAGTCTTCAAAAGCTATTTTGTGAGGTATATTAGTGCCAGACACATTTTTTTTCTATTCATCATAGATTTAGTCCTTTATGCATAGATGCTTGGAGGAAAGATAGTGTATGAGACCCTCGTGATAGAGGTTATGTGGTGATGCTCAGACATGGCCTCCAGAAATGTTCAGTAGGCAACAGAAAAGGTAATATCAAATGTTTGAAGATTAAGGACAGGCCATGTTTTGGTGGTGAAAAGCCACTTCTATCATTTTTGCAAACTGGAACATTCCAAAACAGATGGGATGACACAATTTATACATGAGTGCACGCAACTTTTGCAAGAACGTCAGACTTCCCCGAATTTCTGAACGGAATGAAAAAGCAGGATTTTCCTGGTCTTTCATTTAATTTCCTTTTTCTTAATTTAGAGCATGGATGCACATTTAAGGATTATTCTGATGATTTAAAAGTAGATTTGCCCTGTGGCCTATAATTAGCCTCACCACTTTGCCATTTACTTGTTGATTTTCTCCCCTCCTCAAAAATGTACTTTAAAAAGCTATTTAGTTCTTCCTTCCTTCCTTCCTTCCTTCCTTCCTTCCTTCCTTCCTTCCTTCCTTCCTTCCTTCCTTCCTTCCTTCCTTCTTTCTTTCTTTCTTTCTTTCTTTCTATTTTTTCTTCACTTGTTCCATTTCTTCTGTATTTGTCTTAAAGGGTGGTGTTCAGAGCTGAACACAACATTTGAGTACAGGACATCAACTTAAACTGGTTTGTGCAAATGATAGATTTTTCATATTAGTAATCAGCTCATAGCAACCAAAAATCAGCTACAGATTGTAGAATCTGATAAGGCTAAAATGTATGGCAGGAGTAGAGCCGATAAAAGATTTAAACTAATCAAATTATGCATGTATTCAGCAACAGCAACAGAGTTGGAAGGGACCTTAGAGGTCTTCTAGTCCAACCCCCTGCTCAAGCAAGAGACCCCATACCATTTCAGACAAGTGACTGTCCAGTCTCTTCTTAAAAACCTCCAGTGTTGGAGCATCCACAACTTCTGGAGGCAAGTCATTCCGCTGGTTAATTATTCTAACCATCAGGAAATTTCTCCTTAATTCCAGGTTGCTTCTCTCCTTGATTAGTTTTCATCCATTGTTTCTTGTCCTGCCTTCAAATGCTTCTAAACCTCCTTTTTTAAGAAGCTAACTCCAATTTATTTATACTCCTTCCACCTTTTTTTCCCCCATTCCCACATCTCACAAAAATGGAGTTTATTTCATGAAAGAATAAACCTGGACTTATAACCAAAACAAAACCCGAACTGCAGCTTGCATAAATGATAACACATTAAATTCATTGGGAATTGAGAGAGTGATAATAATAATAATAATAATAATAATAATAATAATAATAATAATAATAATAATAATAATAATAATAACAACAACAACAACAACAACAACAACAATAACAACAACAACAACAACAACAACAACAACATTGGCATTGACAAATTTGCCATTAGTCAATTGCAAAAGGCGGCCTTACTAGGAACTGCTTCCATCCTGTGACAATATCTGTAATACCATCAAACATCCACATCTGCCTATCCCAGGTCCTGGGTAAGGACTCGATAGGTAGACAAAATGCCAAATCCAGTCTGAACATCTGGCTGACTGTGCGATGATCCATCATCATCATCATCATCATCATCATCATCATCAAGTTGGAAGGGACCTTGGAGGTCATCGAGTCCAACCCCCTGCTCAGGCAGGAAACCCTACACCATTTCGGACAAATGGCTGTCCAGTCTCTTCTTAAAAACTTCCAGTGTTGGAGCATTCACCACTTCTGGAGGCAAGTCTTTCCACTGGTTCTAACTGTTCTAACTGTCAGGAAGTTTCTCCTTAGTTCTAGGTTGCTTCTCTCCTTGATCAGTTTCCATCCGTTGCATCTTGTCCTGCCTTCAGGCGCTTTGGAGAATAGCTTGACTCCCTCTTCTTTGGGGTAGCCCCTGAGATATTGGAACACTGCTATCATGTCCCCCATCATCCTTCTCTTCATTAAACTAGACATACCCAATTCCAGCAACCCCTTTGTACCAAAAGAGGCAAAGGACAATATTTTTCATTCTGGCACCTGCAAGGAATTTAAGGAAATGCATCCACTTAAAAAAGTAACAACAACTAGTAAATCAAGAAGAATTCTTCTTAGGGCTAGGTTTTGCTCTTTGAATGTTCATTACTGGCGGGTTTTTTTTTTAATATAAAAAATGGTGACTTTGCAAATGTTTTCCACAAGCCCCATTCATTTAAATTGCAGCCGTCCATATTATTCATCATTATAATTGGGCTCACAGAGAGTAGTAGCAGTCTTCCTGAGTTTGTGCATTGATGCTCTTGCGATAATAAATCACCTGACAGGAGTGGAAGGACAAAGATAAAGTGTCTGCTCGCTAGACACAACTGGCAAAAAAAAAAAAAAA
>NW_015392602.1:4625-6750 GCF_001527695.2 Protobothrops mucrosquamatus | reverse complement strand
GCTGTTCCACTGGTTAATTGTCCTCACTGTTAGGAAGTTTCCCCTTAATTCCAGGTTGCTTCTCTCCTTGATTAGTTTCCATCCATTATTTCTTGCTTTGCCTTCTGGTGCTTTGGAAAATAAGTTGACCCCCTCTTCTTTGTGGCAGCCCCTCAAATACTGGAACACTGCTATCATGCTCCCCCCCCCAGCCCTTCTTTTCTCTAGGCTAGCCATACCTAATTCCTGCATATGTTTTTGTCTCCAGGCCTTTGATCATCTTAGTTGCTCTTCTCTGCACTTTTTCCAAAGTCTCAATTTCTTTTTTGTAATGTGGGGACCAAAACTGGATGCAGTATTCCAGGCGTGGTCTTATTAAGGTTTTATAAAACGGTACTAATATTTCATGTGATTTTGATTCTGTGCCTCTGTTTATACAACCAAGGATTGTATTAGCTTTTTTTGGGCTGCTGCTGTAGCAATTAAAAAGCTAGAAATGGTCAGGCTTCACATATCATACTGAGCTATAAACTGTGGGAAGAATCCAGAGAAAGAAATATTTTGGGGAATATTAAAAAAAGCAGGATATATTTCCCCCAAAGGAATAATGGAGAAGATCTTAAAAAAAGACAGAAACCAGCCCCCAGAAATCTGCCCCAGCCCCTAAGCAGAGGCCAGCTTTTAGAAATGCAGATGTAATAATCCTTTCAGAAAGGTTGAAGCCTTCCAGCTAGAAACTGAAGAAATTAGGAAGACAAAGACCCCTAAAATCTACATACCCCCACCCAAATTCTAAGGACAGGAAACATAATAGGATTAACCCACCAACACCAAAAGGACACACTCAGACTCAGGTCAAAGTGCACGACACAGGAAACAACAAAGCCTCAAACAGGAACAGGAAACAACCTCAAGAGCCCCAGAAGGTATAAAAACCCACCACTCCCAGCTACACGTGGTCAGCTTTTCCAGAACCATTTTCTGTCTGCCTCTCCTCTTCAATAAACTACAATCTTCTTTCTAAAGCAGTCTCCATTTTGTTTATTCCCAGCTTGGACTGGACCCTGGTGAAGATTTTTCTCTCAACAAAACTAAGGGACATCTCAGAGCTTAAGGCTCCACAGAACCCTCCATTTTCTTTTAACAGCCTCCCAAAACCTCTCAATGGCTGAAAAATTACGATAAGGAATGCACACATTTTGTGGCAGGAAGTTGACAAAATTAAAAGAGCTTCAAAAGAATGACACAAGACTCCAAAATTAACTAGACTGACCCACATGTGTGAAATGATCCTTTTTATATTACTACAGGCAGTCCACCTTTAACAACCACAACTTGCAATATGGTTGTTAAGCAAAGCAATCACTAAATGAAACTTCCGCCATGCTTATTACAATCTTACTTCAGCTTTCCTCTACTTTACAGAGCAGCGAAGTTTGCCAACGCGAGGGCTGGTTATAAATTTACTTTTTTAAAATCACTTTTGTCACGGTGAATGGTCTCTAAATGAGGGGGTCACTAAACGAGGACTACCTGCACCCCTTTCATGAGAGCTGACTGCCCGCAGAAGTGCTTCCATGCCGTCAACAGGTTTCCAATTGCTGGGTTCACGTTTGCCAAGATAAAATGAAACAAACCGCAACCTCACTCGGTGCGTTGTGTGAACCTGGATACTGTCTGAGATACTTAAAGAATGCTGCAATGAGAGCTAAGATCTGTTGTGATCCTGTCAGGTCTTCCTGCAGATCCATTGTGATCCTGTCAGGTCTCCCTGCTTTTGTCTCCATGCCTGGCTGCAGCCCTTATAGACCAAGTTTGAAATGACTACCTGGTTTCTAGAAAAGGAACGTCTCTGAATGGTGTTCCTGCCTGGGCCGCAGAATGCTGGCTTGTCTTTCATCCTGTGTTTGCTTTTGCAATAGGCCACTTGTGAGTCAGCAGGCAGCCATCTTTCCCCTCCTCTCAATGTGATTACAGTCCATTTCATTCCATAATAGGTTCCTTTTATTATTCCCTGAGGCATGCAAATCAGATTTTGCTGGCTTTATTCTGGGCTGAAGGCTGGCTTTGAGTACACAGAGAAGGAGTTTGGGGTGGGGTGGGGGGATGCTGAACCAACCAGGGGAAAATATAACACTCCCCCCCC
>NW_015392602.1:0-1275 GCF_001527695.2 Protobothrops mucrosquamatus | reverse complement strand
CTATCTATCTATCTATCTATCTATCTATCTATCTATCTATCTCTATCTCTATCTCTATCTCTATCTCTATCTCTATCCCTATCCATCTATCTATCTATCTATCTATCTATCTATCTATCTATCTATCTATCTATCTATCTATCTATCTATCTATCTCTATCTCTATCTCTATCTCTATCTCTATCTCTATCCCTATCCATCTATCTATCTATCTATCTATCTACCTACCTACAAATATTCTCCTTCATTTGAAATAAGAAATTCACAAGTCTGCCCAGTTTGAATAACCACAACTCTGTCATTAAGCCTTTTGCAATACATACATTTCTAGTCTTCCCGATCTGATTTTAGTTTGTTTCCTGATCTGATAGGTAGCCCTTGACTTATGATCATAAATATCCATAATTCCCAAATCCAAGGTTGATCAAAAGCGCCAGAGCTTGAAAGCAAAGGCCTCTTGAAAGCATCAAACGGAAAGAAGCTTTCCAAAGCAGCTCCCCTAGTTTAATTTCCTAGGACGTTTTAACGGTTGTGTGATCCTGTTCTTCCGGCAGCCCACGACCCGAGGCATGCTAGGAAGCGGTTTCCACTTTGCTGCTTGCAGCTTTGCACAAAAATTGTCTTATTTATCAGAAACGCTGAGTAGAAGTGGCTCCGAGCATGGAGCTGATTGGATTTGCATCCGTAGCATTGATAAGCTTCCAAGAAAAAAAGAAAAGAAAATAATTGATATAATTCAATTTCAAGGTGATTGTATATCTTTGTTTGATATGTGTTAGGTGTGTGTGTGTATGTGTGTGTGTGTGTGTGTGTGTGTGTGTGTGCATCATAGGTTTCAATCACATCTGCAGTTTTTATATCCCCTCAAGGTGGGGAGAAAATGTCTTCTGCATAGTTAAATAATTCAGGTTTAGAGTAAATAGCAAAGTTGGGAACGAAATGAGAAAATTGTACAAAAGTAAATAGCCACCAGTCAGAATATGCACACCAGAGTATTTCACACATGGCACCTTGCCTGTTTTCTGTCTTCTTTCCAATACGCAGCTTTCCATTCATTTCCTGCGGGGTGGCTGAACTCCGAAAGGAAGCGAGGTTAGAGAAATTGAAGCTGAACTGCATCCTCGAAGGGAGACAGACCCTTTGCACTGCTGCTATTGTATTTTATTTTATTTTATTTTATTTTATTTTATTTTATTTTATTTATTTTATTTTATTATTTTATTTTATTTTATTTTATTTTATTTTATTTTATTTTATTTTATTTTATTTTATTTT
>NW_015392601.1:6475-17580 GCF_001527695.2 Protobothrops mucrosquamatus | reverse complement strand
TTTAGAAACTTCCAGTGTTGGTGTGCCAATCAGTCTTTCTGTGGCTTCCAGCAGCCTGGCATCATGGAGGCTATGGAACTGCCAGAGGCAGTTGTTGAATATTTAGCAGTGCATTACTAGGTATAGGTCTGATTAAAGGTAATCTACTACAGGCAGTCCTCAACTTATGTCCATTAGTTTAGCGGTCATTTGAAGTTATGGTGGTACTGAAAAAAGTTCATTCCTCACATTTACATCCAGTCCTCCTGCTTACAACTATTGTATTATCCCCATGGACACGTGATTGCAATTGAGGCACTTGGCTCGCATTTATGACTGGTTGCTGTGTCTTACAGTCATGTGATCACAATTTGTGACCTATTTTGCTGGTTTCTGAGAAAACCACTAATTCGGAAGAATGGGTTCACATTACCACTGTGGCATTCACTTAATGACCACTGATTCACTTAACCACAGCGATTTGCTTAACCACTATTTTAAAAATGGTCACATGACTATGGGGATGCCGCAACAGTCGTAAGTGTGAAAAATGATCCTGTCACTTTTTTAAATGCCTTTGTAACGGTCACTAAGCGAACTGTTGTAAATCGAGGACTACCTGCATTTTGCAGATGCAGCAAGGACCAAACGGAGGAATCAAATACCAACATTGTTCTATTTGACCAGAGAATCGGAGTGAATGATTGCAAATGTGGCAAAACTCTCAAACTACCATGTAGTTTGTAGACTACCATGGCATTTACCCAATGGGGGAAATAGCTATTTTCTTGCTAAAAATAAATAAATAAATGTGATGATTCCTCCATTCTGTGTAACTCTTGCGTCGCCCTGAGAATTAAAAGTGGAACTTTAAAAAAAGAATTAGGCTCCTTGTAATGGGCATATTACAAATGGAAAATATGCATCTTTGCCACAGTTGCAAACACTGACAACACATGGTGTGCTTTTTCTCAAGTCTGGGTTTTCCTGGGTAGTTTCAGAGTTGTGTTGTAATACTTGGATAACCTCAAATATGTTGGGGCTGGAACCAAGGGGTGCTGCATCAAAATGTTGCAGTGCTGAGGGTCGGTGAGTCACACAGCTGGTTGACCCTCTTCCTGGATATTCTGTTTCATTATCCATTCTGAAGAATAAATATTTGTTATTTAATTTGTTTGCCTGCCCGTAAAAGAGACTCTGTGACCATAATGTCCACTCAGTCCTCAGAGAGCAGTTAAAGGGGATACTTTGGAAAATGTACATTCCCCCCAAATTCACTGATCCTTCTTGTTTTTGTGTGGATTAAGCTGTTCTTGGTAAAATATAAACCTACCCCCTCCCTCCCAGCCTCTAATTAATGTATTACAACATTTGAATTATATTTTTCTTCACTTCCCTACTTTACATTCTGTTTAATTGTGGCATACTTTTTTTTCTGCTGTATGTTGCCTGTTTATTTCTAATCCACTGAAAAATCAGGAGTTTAGAAGGACTTTTTCTGACTAACGAACTTTATGAAAAGAGTTCATAAACTCTTCATTCGTACACTTTTTATGAAAAAGGTTTGTGAGCTGCCAGTTGATTTCGTCAGATGCGTGGAATAGCTGGACAGGTGTTTTTCAAACCTGACAACTTTAAAATGTCTGCTGGCTGGGGAATTCTGGGAGTTGTGCTTATAACTGACCACAGTTATAAGTTTGAGGATTTGCGGTCGCTAAACGAATGGTTGTACGTTTAGGACTACCTGTGGAGCGGTAATGCGGGCACCGTTGTTCAGCGCACAGGCATCCTTGACTTATGACCACAATTGAGCCCAAAATTTATGTTGTTAAATGAGACAGTTGTTAATGTGGCCCCATTTTACGACCTTTCTTGCCACAGTTGTTAAATGAATCACTGCAGCTGTTAAGTTAGTAACACAGTTGTTAAGTGAATCTGGCTTCCCCAATGACTTTGCTTGTCAGAAGGTCGCAAAAGAGGATCATGTGACCCCAGGACTGTGTCATAAATATGAGTCAGTTGCCCAGCATCTGGATTTTATAATAACAATAACAACAACAACAACAACAACAACAACAACAATAATAATTGAGTTGGAAGGGACCTTGGAGGACCTCCCTCCTTCCGCCGCGCCCTCAAGACCTGGTTATTTCAGCAGGCAGGACTGGCCTAGGGGTATTTTAGAGGGGTTTTAAATTAAATTTTTAGTAGAAGCGGCCAAATTTGAATAGTTATTTTTAATCTTTTTTAAATTTTGTATTGTACTGTACCATTGTTTTAAACTGGCTGTAAGCCGCCCTGAGTCCTCCGGGAGAAGGGCGGGGTATAAATTTAATAAAATCACAAAATCACAAAAAATCTAGTCCAAACCCCTGCTCAGGCAGGAAACCCTATACCATTTCGGACAAATGGCTATCCAGTCTCCTCTTAAAAACTTCCAGTGTTGGAGCATTCACGGCTTCTGAATGCAGGTTGTTCCACTGATTAATTGTTCTAACTGTCAGGAAGTTTCTCCTTCTAGGTTGCTTCTGTCCTTGATTAGTTTCCATCCGTTGCTTCTTGTCCTGCCTTGATCACATGAGGATGTTGCAGTGGTCATAAGTGTGAAAAACAGTCATAAGTCACTTTTTTCAGTGATGTTGTAACTTCGGTCACTAAATGAACTGTTGAAGGTTGAGGACTAATTGCACAGTGTTAGGTACCATTGAAACACAAGGTAGGGACTGATCATCATGAAGACAATTGATCTGTGTGGTCTTTAAGAATCAAAAATAACTTGATCAATCAATGAGCTTCAACTCACAAAAGCTTTTGCTTTTTAATACCATTTGTTAGTCAGAAAAGATGGGATCAGATTGATTCTTTTGTCCCCATAAGCTAACCCTGACTTCCAGCCATCAGATCTGCTCTGCTTAATAACCAAGATTTTTGGCAGCCCATCCTGAGTTAAATTGCGTGTCTGTATTTATCTGTTAATTTGAATTGCAAACTAAACAAAATATTAATATTTGAACTATTATAGGAGCTGGATTTTTGTTTTTGCTTTTTGGGACACGAGCAGAATTGTGCTAAATTTGGCCATTTGACTCTGGAAGTATAAGCCTAGGGCAGTGTTCTTAAACTTATTTCTCTCAGGATCCCTTTCCACTTTTAAAAATTATGAAGGACCTCAAAAAGAGCTTTTGTGTATATGGATTATATTTATCAATATTTACCATATCAAAAATTAAGGTATATTCATTGCTGTGTCTGCTTCTCATAGTTTGATGGGATTTCAATACTGTATTAATTTTCAATATTTTAAGAAACTCTGGCCCACAGATAGCCTAAAATGAGATACAAATCAATGTCCTTAAAAATAATCCTGAGGTCAAATTCTTCAGTTTCTCTCAATGATTCAGAACAATACCCATGTTTTCTGTAATTTTTAAAATCTTCCCATTATCTGTTGATCCCCCAAACACCCTGCTCTGCTCTTTTGCTGACTTTCCCAGTCACACAGGCTGGAAGTTTAAATCTAAAAGCTGTATTTTTTTTGGGGGGATGGGTATAATTAGTTGCAAAGATTGAGGAATGTATTCTTTAATTTTTGCAAGGCTTTTTGTATCACTCTGTGCATCATGGATATGATGGAGACAAAAACTGAACTGGACAATTTGCAAAATAAATGCCTATAGTCTGAATGCCTTAATTTAATTGCAAAGTTAGGTGTCAATGCAAAAACATCCGATGTTAGCAGGTTTCAGATAGTGTGCTCAGTGCTTGCTGAAATTTCAAGTATCAAAGATATACCTGGATCAGATTTCCAGTGTGCAAAGAGAATTTAGGGTGCTGTAGATTCTGTACATAAGGAGTCTCTCTGTCTGCCTGTCTAGTGTCTGTCTGTCTCTCTTTCTGTCTTGTCTATCTGCAGTACATCTATATCCATCTCCAGCCATCCATTCATCCACAGTATATCTATTTATTCATCCATTCATCCAACCATCCATCCATCAATTTATCTGAACATATTTTCTGCAGTGGCTCCATCCAGTTTTTTAAGAGAAAAGTTGAAAATATTTTTATTGTAATGTACTGTATAAATCTATTCTAGTTTGAACTGCATTTATGTCTTGACTGGGTTTTTTTGTGTTTTTTTTTTTAGTACTGTATTGACTGGGTGAAAAATTTTCACTCTTGTCATTTGGGGATTTTATCAGTACCGAGTGCTTTTTGTCCTTACGTGTTTTCATAGCATGGAGTTTTATTGTGAGTTGCTTGGGGAGGGTTCCTAACCTTGAAAGTTATCTTGGAAATATTTTGAATAAGCATAAATAAAACTGCATAGTTTTGCCTGAAGCAGTAATTCTGTATTTATTATGCAATTATCTTAGCTAGGATAAGACTATGCTTTCATTGAACACAACTGTCATGTTCCCTATCTATGATAGATAGATAGACAGACAGACAGACTGACAGACAAATATAGATATAGATGATATAGATGATATAGATATAGATATATTGTGGATGGATGGATGATGGTGTTATGGTTCAGACAGATGAAACTCTTCAAAAGAACTTCGAGGCATTGTTTACCTTAAAGAATCTTTATTTTGAGTAGCATAACATTGGCACTGCATAATCGAAGCCAAAAACTGAATTCCCCTCCCCTGAGCACATAGTATCAAAGCACAATTCCCTCCTCCAATTAACAGTCATAAATCACATTCCCCAATTTGCTGGGCTACCTCTCCAGTTCTCCAGCCCGCCAATTCCTTATCAGCTCTGGTTACAATAACCTTGTTTCTCACTCTAGGTTTAGTGTTGTTATGTCTAGCTGGACTTCGTTCACATCCCCCCTCTCAGCATCATCCAACTCTAAAAGCAAAAGGTAAAAGATGGCTACATTTCCATCTGTTGTCAATGCAAGAACATCCGATGTTAGCAGCGTTGACAGATGGATGGAGATGGATAAAAGTAGAAATACTGTAGATCAGGGGTCCCCAACCTATGGGCCACGGCCCACTAGTGGGTCGTGAGAGGTTTGCAACCGGGCTGCAGAAATGGCTGGCAACATATGCATGTACATCCTCACAGGTGAGCAGATGCACACAGGCTCCATTTAAGTCAGTAGCAGATATATGTTCATGCCACTCATGCAAATGGAATTGCGTATGCGCTTGCTGGCCACTCATGCAGAACCACCCTCTCCCCCCCCCCCCGCCTCCTGCCAGTCCAAAAAACATTGGGGAACTCTACTGTATATAGAAAGATAGATATAGATAGACAGACAGACTCTTCATGCACAAAATTTACAGCATCCTAAATTCTCTTTTCCCACATAGTGGAAATCTTTTCACACTGAACATCCCTTCAGCCTGTTCTCATAGGCATGCCCTCAAGTTTCTGTAGCATCTTCATTCCCCTTTCTTAACCCTTTTAATAAATGACTATCAGCCATATGAATTGGTCCTAGGAGGGTGTGTAGCTGTCACCCAGTGTGTTTTCTTTGGAAACGTGTGGTCAAGGTGGAGATGTGATAGGCAGCACATAGATCTAATAAACAAACAAACAAATAAATTTTCTCCCAGTCTATATCAGAAGTAGAAGCTACACAAGCACTGAAGCAAGAATACAGATCCTTCGGTTATGCTTATGGCAAGAAGTATCAAAATACAGGTGGTCCTCGACCTAGGATCACAATTGGGATCACAATTTCCATTGCTAAGCAAGGTGATTGTTCAGTGAGTTGCGCCTGATTTTACAACTTTTCCCACCATGGTTGTTAAGTGAATCATGTAGTTATTAAGTGAATGCAGCTTCCCCCATGGACATGGCTTGTCGGAAGCTGGCTGGGAAATTTGCAAATAGCATTCACATGACTCCAGTACACAACCGTTCCTTATATGTTTTAGCCTCCAGTCCCCTGATCATCTTTGTTGCTCTTCTCTGCACTCTTTCTAGAGTCTCAACATCTTTTTTACATCATGGCAACCAACAGTGAATGCAATATTCCAAGTGTGGCCTTACCAAGGCATTGTAAAGTGGTATTAACACTTCACATGATCTTGATTCAGAGATTTGGTATGAAGCCCTTAAGACCTTTTCCCTAATCTGAAATGGGCTAACCAGCCCAGCAAAGTTGAAAAACCTTTGTGAAGTGATAATTTCATTTGGCTTAGTTTAGGGTGTGAACCCTGCTATTGTGGCTTGATATTATAATCGATAATACAGAGCAATATTTTTCAAGCTTAGCAACTTTAAAATGAGTGGACTTCAACTCTCAGAATTCCTCTCTGAGCATGCTAGCTGGGGAATTCTGGGTGTTGAAATCCACACATCTTAAAGTTGCCAAGTTTGAAAAATATTACAGACATATGTGAATTCAGCCAATTGAGTTTTATTTAATAAACTACAGCATGATTAAATAGACCCTAGCAGGTACAACATATAAATTGAGTCAATGCATAGCACAGTAGGCTGAAAACCGGAGCAGCTAATTCAATTTTCTACCTTGTCAATTGTATTAGTTTAAACTACTGTATTTTATCTGTCCTCCTCCCAACCCTTCAAAAATGAACTCTGACATTTCAGTAAGTGTCACTTGGAAAATCTTTTGGTTTGTGAAATTTTCTTCTGGTAAAATATGCATTTCAGAAAATATAATTATTCACCTAGAGAAACAATTGCTATAGCTAACAATTTCCATTAGGAAATATGCCATTGAGACAATTAGGAACAGTCCTCTGCCCCTTTCATTGTGTATTTCTACATTTTCAACAGATGTTTTCAATCCTCTGTGTTTATAAGACATGCTATTATTTGAAATTTTTGACACAGAAAGATTTTCTTTGCGTAGTTTGACTTAACAAGCAGATGGGAATGTATTGCTTTGTTTTTATAGCCTGCTTTTCTTAAGGTTTAGAGGAAATCTGTGGCGTGTATATGTGTGACCCTATTCCCTTCTTCCTTCCTTCCTTCCTTCCTTCCTTCCTTCCTTCCTTCCTTCCTTCCTTCCTTCCTTCCTTCCTTCCTTCCTTCCTTCCTTCCTTCTTTCTTTCTTTCTTTCTTTCTTTCTTTCTTTCTTTCTTTCTTTCTTTCTTTCCTCTCTCTCTCCCTCTCCTTCCCTCCCTCCCTCCCTCTCTCTCTCTCTAAAAACAAGGACTACCTGTATGTAACATCCAAAATACAGTTATCTGGGCTGCAAAAGTCCAGCAGAAATATACAGGTAATCCTCAACTTACGACCACAATTGAACCCAAAATTTCTGTTGCTAAGCAAGGCAGTTGTTCAGTGAGTTTTGTCCCATTTTATGACCTTTTTTACCACAGTTGTTAGGAGAACCACTGCAATTGTTAAATGAACCACATGGTCATTAAGGGAATCCAGCTTCCACCTTTGCTCGTCAAAAGCCAGCTGAGAAGCTCACAAATGGTGATCACATGATCCAGGACAGTGCAACTCTCATAAATATGAAGCAGTTGCCAAGCATCTGAATTTTGATCACATGACCATGGGGTGGATGCTACAATGGTCGTAAGTGTGAAAATGGTCATAAATAACTTTTTCCAGTGCTGTTGTAACTTCAGACAGACACTAAATGAATGGTTGTAAGTCGAGTACCTGCATTGACAACTCTAACTTCCTATAGGAGTGAATAAATGCAATCAAGCCAAAGACGAAAGAAATAAAGACTGGCAATGTTTGCAAGGTTTGAATAGAATAGGAATAAATGGAATAGAATATAGAATATAGAATAGAATAGAATATAGAATAGAATAGAATAGAATAGAATAGAATAGAATAGAATAGAATAGAATATAGAATATAGAGTAGAGTAGAAAATAGAATATAGAATATAGAATATAGAATATAGAATATAGAATAGAATAGAATATAGAGTAGAGTAGAGTAGAATAGAAAATAGAATATAGAATATAGAATAGAATATAGAATAGAGTAGAGTAGAATAGAATAGAATAGAATAGAATAGAATAGAACCTTGGAGGTCTTCTAGTCCAAGGGTCCCCAACCCCCGATCCGTGGACTGTCACCGGTCCGCAGCATGCCAGAAACCGGTCCGCACAAACAAGTGAAGCCGCATCCACAAAAGGCAGGCAGCATGCGAAACCATGCCCCCTCCGATCCACAGAAAACCTCTTTTCATGGAACCGGTCCCTGTTGCTCAAAAGGTTGGGGGCCTCTGTTCTAGTCCAACCCTTTGCTCAGGCAGGAAACCCTATACCATTTCAGACAAATGGTCGTCCAATCTCTTCTTAAAAACTTTCACCGTTGGAGCATTCACAACTTCTGGAGGCAAGTCGTTCCACTGATTAATTAATTAACTGTTCCACTGTTTCGTTTTAACGATTTAACCTTTTCTGCATGGAGGCCACGTTCATCTGGCTCGTAGCCAGTTTGGGCTAGGGATGCAAAGGGAGAGGCAGAGATTGAACGGTTGCTGGGAGGGGCCCACAAATAATATCTGATAAAATGCCTCAGTGCCTTTCCGAGCAGTGCGACAATGTCGCTGGAATGGAGGATTTCCCAGTGTAGCACTGCCTAAACTGCTTTCCCCTTTTCCCTACTTTAGAGCCAGTCTTTCCTGTAACTTAAATGGGTAACTAATGCAAAAAGGTCTTTGCGTAAGACCTTCTCGTCCATCAAGATGTGAACGTCCCAGAGCATGGGCTGACCAGCCATGCAGAAAAACCCACAAAAACACGATAGCGTATTGTATAATAACAGGGAGAAGTTAGTTTAGGAATTCGTTTAGAAGTTGACTTGCTTAAATGCAAGTTGCCAGGACTGCAGTGTGATTAAAATTGCCCTGAATCATTGGGAGGGAGTTGGGTAGAATAATAACCATGGGGGTGGTGAGGATTTTATCTTTTGGCTTCTAGATAACCCCATTAAAGGTAGTCCTTGACTTACAACAGTTTGCTTAGCGACCGTTCAAAGTTACAACGGCACTGGAAAAAGTGACATATGACCATTTTTCACACTTAACGAGCGTTGCAGCATCCCCCATGATCAGGTGATTTACATTCAGATGCTGGACAATTGACTCATATTTATGACGGTTGCAGTGTCCCGGGGTCACGTGATCCCCTTTTGCAACCTTCTGACAAGCAAAGTCAATGGGGAAACCAGTTTCACTTAACAACCATGTTACTAATTTAACATGTGCAGTGATTCACTTAACAAATGTCGCAAGAAAAATGGGGCAAAACTCACTTAACAAGTTTCTCATTTAGTAACATAAATTTTGGGCTCAATTGTGGTCATAGGTTGAGGACTACCTCTTTTAAGGCGGGCCATTTGTGTAAAGAGGCTTCTGAAGATGGGGGATGCAGGATGGTTTATTTTTTTTAGGCGCATGTGTTTTTATTGGGTCTTTCATGATGCTTAAAGATGAGCTTTTAATTCTGTTGCTTCTGCTGTTAGTGCAGGGGTAGGCAACCTTGGCTCTTTTCTGACTCGTGGACTTCAACTCCCAGAATTCCTGAACCAGCCATGCTGAGGAGAAAGGGAGAGGTTTCCATGCTGAGCCATACTGGCTCAGGAATTCTGGGAGTTGAAGTCCACAAGTCATAAAAGAGCCAAGGTTGCTTACCCCTCTGTTAGTGGAATGGAGCCCCTTGTACGTGTAATCCCTGACGTAAAACCATTTGTTAGCGATCATTCAAAGTTACAATGGCAAGGAAGAAAATGATTTACAACCATTGCTCGCACATACAAGTGTGGCAGCATTCTCACAGTGACTTGATCAAAATGTGAGGGTACTTGGGAACCAGTATCTATTTATGATGGTTGCAGTGTCCCTACTAGATCATGTGATTGCCATTTACAACCTTCACAGCTGGCTTCCAACAAGCAGTGCCAATGGCAGAAACTGGATTTACTTAACAACTGTGTGATTCACTTAACAGTTGCAGTGATTCGCCTAACAACCATGGCAAAAAAAGGTCATCAAATCAGGCACAACTCACTTAACAGCCCCCTGGGCTTAGCAATGGAAATTGTGGTCATAAGTCGAAAATTATCTCTATTGGGTCAAAAAGATGAGCCATGTTTTTATTCCTTAATGCAAGGCATGATCGGATGTCCTCTTCCAATAAAACAGAACTGTATTCTTGGGAACGTCATGGATCATACATTACACTCAAGAAAGTGTAATATGTTGACCCCCTCCTCTTTGTGGCAAATTGGCAACCTCTCAAATGCTGGAACACTGCTATCATGTCCCCCCAGTCCTACTTTTCTCTAGAGTAGCCAAACCCAAATCCTGCAACATATGAAAAACGGTAGCAGGATTTGGGTTTGGCTACTCTAGAGAAAAGAAGGACTAGGGGAGACATGATAGCAGTATTCCAACATATGAGAGGTTGCCACAAAGAGGAGGGAGTCAACTTATTACACTTTCTTGAGTGTAACTTATTTTTCAAAGCGCCTGAAGGCAGGACAAGAAACAGTGGATGGAAACTAATCAAGTAGAGAAGCAACCTGGAATTAAGGAGAAACTTCCTAACAGTGAGAACTATTAACTAGTGGGACAGCTTGCCTCCAGAAGTTGTGGTTGCTTCATCACTGGAGGTTTTTAAGAAGAGATTGGACAGTCACTTGTCTGAAATGGTATAGAGTCTCCTGCTTGAGCTAGGACTAGAAGACCTCCAAGGTCTCTTCCAGCTCTATTCCGATTGATTGATTGATTGATTGAAAGTACTGCCATGAAACCCCAAATACAAGCCATGAGAATGTCCATGGCCCAGACCCACTTCTTCCCCTGCTTTCCACCATCTCTGCTTGCAAGCTCAGAGATGTGTAGATTGCAGATTGCAGGCACAGCAATGGTGTGATAACAGGTTTCAGCCGAAAGTGATTTCACTGCGTCTCTGAAATGGAAGAGTAGAAAATCTCGTCTACCTGGATATTAGCTGAAGCCACCTGTAACCTCAATGTTTCTGAAAGTTGGCAACTTTAAGCCATGTGGACTTCAACTCTCAGAATTTCTTAGCTAGCCAGGCTGTGTAACTCACTGGGCTGAGACCTGGTTGAGAGTTGCTTATGAGGTGATGTGATTGTTTGTGTACCAATCTCAGGGGGACAGAGGTGCTGGGGGGCTAAACCGAAGGTGGCCCAGA
>NW_015392601.1:0-5692 GCF_001527695.2 Protobothrops mucrosquamatus | reverse complement strand
AGGTGTTAGTAACAACTTTTAAAGCGCTCCATGGCAATGGACCTAGGTATTTGCAAGACCGCCTCCTACCAAACACCTCCCTTCGACCAGTCCGCTCCCACAGAGAGGGCCTCCTTAGAGTGCTGTCGGCCAGACAATGCCGGCTGGCGACCCCCAGGGGGAGAGCCTTCTCTGTGGCAGCTCCTGCCCTCTGGAATGATCTACCCCCCGACCTACGTACAGTTGCGGACCTGCGCCTTTTTCGCCGAGCCCTGAAGGCCCATCTATTCCGTGCGGCCGGCCTGGTGTAGTTTGATTATGTTTCAGTGGGGTTTTTTTTTTTACGGGTGTGTTTTTAGAACAGGCCTGTTATTTAATTCGATTTTAAAACAAACTATTTATTATCGTGGTTTTTAGTATCGCCTGTTCACCGCCCTGAGTCCCGCAAGGGAGATAGGGCGGTATATAAATTTAATAAATAAATAAATAAATCCACAACTTCTGGAGGAAAGCTTACTGGGTGGTAAAATTACTTAAGCCTCCAAATTTAACAGCAGTCTACCACTAAATAGCAAAAAGTGGACAACAAGGGGGGGGCTATACCTTCATACAGTTTGTAGGATGGAGAACTGTGAGAAGCTTTCGCAGCTTAGTTTGGAAAAGCAACATAGTGTGGGTTGGTGTTTCATTCTCTTGTCTTTTTTTTGTATCACACATACACACACACACACAAACACACACACTGCTCTTGCTGTTACATGCTTTTAAATTCAATCTTCTTACTTTAGAGTAGACTTTCTGTCCAGGAAACAAAAGGGAGGCCTCTTGAAGATATTCGCAGGCTGTTCTAAGTCCCAAGGAAGCAACAGAAGCAATTGGGTTCATCAGTTTTATGGCTTTGAAAATCACATTTTGCATCTGGTTGTGAACGCTCCAGATATGTTAGCAGTGTAACAGTCGAAATTGTTGTCCCAGCACTCTGAAAATTGCTAGGTTGGAGAAATTCGGTAGACAAGAGAGAAATATTCAGCTTGTTGGACTTGATGTAAGGCAGTTTCCTGTGTGTTCTCATAACAAGAAATCATGAAAAAACAGGCAGGGACTTTTAGGTCAGGGAGAGCCAGCCTGTTGGGCTTGCAACAAGCTCCACGTTCAGCATCAACCTTAACAGGGTTGGAAGGAACCTTGGAGGTCTTCTAGTCCAACCCCCTGCTCAAACAGGAAACTCTATACTATTTCAGATAAATGGTTGTTCAATCATTAGCCACAACTTCTGGAGGCAAGTCATTCTAATGATTAATTGTTCTAATTGTCAGGAAATTTCTTCTTACTTCTAGGTTGGTTCTCTCCTTGATTAGTTTCCATCCGTTGCTTCTTGTTCTGTTGCCTTCAGGTGCTTTGGAAAATAGGTTGACCCTCCTCTTCTTTGTGGCAGCCCCTGAGATATTTATTAGAAGACTGCTATCACGTCAATCCTAGTCGTTCTTTTCATTAAAGTAGACATATCCAATTCCTGCAACCATTCTTCATATGTTTTAGCCTCCGGGCCCCTAATCATCTTTGCTGCTCTTCTCTGCACTCTTTCTAGAGTCTTAGCATCTTTTTTATATCATGGTGACCAAAACTGGACCCAAGTGTGGTCTTACCAAGGCCCAAGGCATTAGAAAGTAGTGCTAACACTTCATGTGGTCTTGGTTTTATCCCTATGTTAATGAAGCCTGGCTTTTAAGTAAAATCTTGCTTTTAAGATTTTACTTTTAATTTTAGGTAAAATCTGTCAGAGCGTGCACAGTCTTATTGCGTGAGATAACCCAGGAGTAAACACAGTAAACAGTGGTTTATATTAAATTGTGGTTTATCTTACACTATCTACAATATCATATACCAGGAACAATATACATACGCTAATACAGCAGGAGCCAACAAACCACAGTTACAGCAGGAAACAGAAGAGAGAGAACATATCAGCGGAACCTTCCCTTTATACAAAGGCTCTTAAAGAGACACAGACCCTGCTGAGTCATTCCCATCATTACATCTTACATCTTATATTACATAAGCTGGTTAGCTGTTAAATCATTACCTTGACAAAATCTTACTTTTAAGATTTTACTTTTAATTTTAGATAAAATCTAGAGGTTCCAGACACTTGTTCCTAAGAAGATTAATTAAAATATTATAAAATACTATGTGAAGCTGAGGAGTGTCCATTTCCCCCCATTTCATTTAACTAAGAAACAAAATTTAATACCCATGGGTTCTCTGGAAAAAGTAGGCAACGTAGAAGGAAATGTTGAAACACAGAAAGCGGTAAATGGTGCTGGATGATGGGGATAAATGGGGAAAGACCAGTTCTGAGAAAAACCATTTTCATTCTTCGTATGGATGTTAGCCAAAAAGTGATGAAAGGCAACACATTGTGGATATTTGTGTCAGAGGCATTAACAGGCATGTAAAGTCTTAATGCAGGATGTTTTCTCTTGAGAAACCTCACTAATGACTATTTATTTATTAAATGTATATTAAATGTATATTCCACTTTTCATTCATTCATTCAAAGGTAATATGCTTAGTGTTCCCAATTTTCCTCATAACAGTTACTCTTTAAGTAGGTTGAGAGTAACTAAACTGCAGTAGTTTAGTGGGCTTCCATGCTTGGTACTGGTACTTACTACTGTCCTAAGCCTAACATCTTAACCCTACACCCTGTTGGGCCTTGGATTGAAAGAGATTGACTCGATGTCTATTGCGATTCTCAGTCATCCAGGTCATGATTGTCCCAAAGGTGCTTTTTCAACAGGCAACTGGACTTACTTTGTTTTTGCTTGAAGATGTTTTGCTTCTCATCCAAAAAGCTTCTTCAGTAACTGAAGAAGCCTCTTGAATGAGAAGCGAAAACAAAGAAAGTCCAGTTGCCTTTTGAAAAAGCACCTTTGGGACATTGAGTCAAGTTTCCACCAGGGAGCTTCTGTGGCTGATGGGGACTAAAAACCTAACTTTACCGTAGTCCTATTTCTTGTCTCCTAATCCAGCATTTTCACCACCATCTATATATTACTAAAACTCATAAGGCAGTGGTGGCGAACCTATGGCACGGGTGCCAGAGGCGGCACTCAGAGCCCTCTCTGTGGGCACGCGCGCCGTCGCCCCAGTCCTAGGCCTTCAGCTGGGTTTTATAAAACCTTTTCGCTTTAGGCCTCCGCTGCCATGTGCAAAAAAAAAAAAAGGTTCAATCAATCACTCAATTTCAACTTCTCGCAGGAAAAAAAAAGATCTTGCAAAGTTGGAATTGGTTGATTGAACTTTTTAGTCCCACCCGTTACCACCGCAGCCACACCCACCCAATTGGCCACACACACCCAGCACCCGACGATGCATAAGTGGGTTTTGGGTTGCAGTTTGGGCACTCGGTTTCTAAAAGGTTCACCATCACTGTTTAAGGTAACAATTTTTGAACCGAGGTATCTCAAATGAGTTAACTTATAAAATGTGTCCAGAATGTGTCCAAAATCTGGGGCCTATAACTCCCATGGAATTGGCAAATTTATTAAATTTGGCAAATTTTATAACACATTTCAGGACATAAAAATGATCACAAAGCATTTTATGACGTAATACAAAATGTCATAAAACAGTTCCCATGCTGACTGTGCTAGATAATTCAACATGGGCTATTTTCAAGGCAGATGCATCTCTGAAAGTATCCCAATGAAATCCAGTGAAGACAGTATATTAGGATCTCTACCATTGTTAAGGTGACCAACTTTTTTACAATGAAAAGGAGGACACAAATAAATTGAAGAAAAAAATATTGTAAATAAAAGAAACATTTTATTCATTGCAACAATAATACAGAATACACTATAATATGATAAATGCATAATAAAAAACATTTGTAACAATAACATTTTATATTGTAATTATGCTTACATGCCACGCCCCTGCCCGCAGCCGCCCCGCCAGCACTGCTGCCCCGCCATGTAGAGCAGTCCCCACAGCTCCCAAAGCACCAGCTGCGCCGGCTCCAGCCCCGGGGGCAGCCCGCCATCAACACACCCCGCCTGCAGCCGCCCCGCCAGCACCACCGCCCACCCTGCGCAACCCCATGTAGAGCAGGCCCCGCGGCTCCCACAGCAGGGGGGGCAGCTGGCCACCGCTGCCCCTCACACCCCCGCCCGCAGCAGCCCCGCCGCCCCTGCCTCTTTCGCTTGCAGCCAAGGGCTGACGATCAAGAGAAAGTTACTGTGGCATCACCGCTCCAGTCTCCTCCAGGTATCTTCGGGACTAACTAGGAGATGGTGTAGTTGGGTAGCAGGGAGGGGTGCAAAGTTCCTGCCAATTTGCCTTCGCTGCAGACAACTTACATGTGCAAAGTTTGCCGGCCAGGTGTTTTGGCGTGCTCAGCAGCAATTCCTATTGGCTTTCGAAAGCCAATAGGAGTTGCATAGCTCATGCAAAAGTTGAAAAAAAACCATCAAAAAAAGGTGCTGGAACGCCATTCTGAGCGTTCTATGAGGGAAAAAAAAAGTCCTGCAGATTAGTCCATGGACCAGTACTGGGCCGCAGCATACCAGCAACCGGTCTGCACAAACAAGCAAAGGCCCATCTGCGGGATGCAGGCAGCACACAATACCATGCACCCTCCAGTCCGTGGAAAAACCTCTCTCCATGAAACCGGTCCCTGGTGCCCAAAAGGTTGGGGACCTCTGGATTAGAAGACCTCCAAGGTCCCTTCCTATTCTGTTATTCTGAGAGCCATAGTGAGAATCTTGGAGAAACTAAGTGGTGACAGTTATAAATATATATTTTAAGCCTGGGGAACAAAGAAAACATTAAAAAGAAATTCAAACAGATGCTGTCTTAATTTCCTGGGTCTAAAAGGAAGGGAAAATGCAGGCAGGTTGTCAAGATTCCGTTACTTTAGTCCAGTGATGGCGAACCTTTTAGAGACTGAGTGCCCAAACTGCAACCCAAAACCCACTTATTTATCGCCAGGTGCCAGGTGGGCATGGCCCACTGGGTGGGCGTGGTTGTGGTGGTCATGGCAGACTGGGTGGGTGTGGCCAAGGTGGACATGGTTACCTCGATGTTGCTCGTGGGGAGGGATGCCTGTGGGGGCCGGGCAGGGTTGAGGGAGAGCCAGGGGGGTCTCTGGCAGGTGGGGCGGTGGGCAGGAGGCTCGTCCTGCAGGGTGAGGTGAGGCAGGATGGGGGTGCCATTGTTGCAGGGCAAGGCGACGCAGGGGCCGGGGCAGCTGCTGCCTGTCACCATCAGCCCCCGCACATAGAGGCCAGCGAGTGCATGGGGGCTGACAGTGTCCATCAGTAGCCACAACCTGCCAGCCCCTCGACCAGCGCACTCTGGGGCTCCGCAGCCCGCCTCTAGCAATTCAGAGAAGCTGCCTCTGAGCTGGACGGTCGGCCGACAGTTGAGAAGGTGATGCAGTGGATCGTGCCCAGTAAAAGGAGAGCATGCGAGGCCAGGAGGGATGGGACGGGGGAGGAGGGAAACCAGCCATGCTGGGATGCATCCGGCCACGTGGAACCTCGGCGAGTTAGCAGGCGGCTGGTTGAAGAGGGACAGTTGCCATCTCCGGGGCATGGCGCGCGTGCCCACAGAGAGGGCTCTGAGTGCCGCCTCTGGCACACGTGCCATAGGTTCGCCACCACTGCTTTAGTCTATGTCAGTAAAATAGACTTCTAGCAGTCTTGTG
>NW_015392600.1:7263-17582 GCF_001527695.2 Protobothrops mucrosquamatus | reverse complement strand
TACAGATGTCTATTGGATCAAACTATAAATGTTTTCTGTGGAAAAATAAATATGAAAAATCGGGTCAGAAAGATTCTCATAGATTTTGAAGGGATAATGTTGTATATAGAATTCATGAGTACATGTACTAAAGGAAGTCCAAAGGAAATGTTTATTGGAAACAAATTTGAACAGAGATGTGAGCCACACCCAACCAGAGCAGTACTTACTGGGAGTATGTTCTATATAACATCCAGGTCTCCAATCTATGCTTCAGCTATTCTTTGGAATGGTCATTAATTTCTTTATGGTAGATATATCTCTAACGTTAGCATGGACAAACAAAGTTCTATAAGCCAATAGGTGATGTGATTTTGAACATTTTAAACAAGCATTGTGAAATTTTACATTAGTGGAGGGTAAAGACATTAACACTAATCCAGATACTTGGGGTATTGAAAAGCATGGATTTAAGAATATTTCTTTTGCAAAAAATCTGTTAATAGTTCAACTCCTTTATGACACCCAAACAAATTTTATTGTTATTATTGACCTCATTTGGGATTGTTTTTCTGTAATCTTAAATAATGGAACAAATGCATATCAAGCAACCAAAAATTTGAATATGAATCATACAAATGCTGGTTTTATATAGTCTCATGATATTGATCAAGGTGAGATTTTTATTACATTCTTTAATATGAGTTATTTAATTGAACTTATCTGGACTTCATTATGAAATTGAATTATTTGTTGCCTCCACTTCGGTATGGAAACAACAAAAACAACAAAAGAGAACCTCTAATCTCTAATGTACTTTTGATTGATACTCATTAGAATGAGATATGATGTGATATGTAAGTTCATATGTATTTCAAGACCTACTCTGCTGTTAGCTATGGAGATCTAGGAGACAGTTATTATGTACAGGTAGTCCTCGACCTACAACAGGTCATTTAGTGACCATTCAAAGTACAACTGAAAAAAGTGACTTATGACCATTTTTCACAATTACGACCTCTGCAGCATACCCATGATCATGTGATCAAAATTCATGTGCTTGGTAGCTGGTTCATACTTACGACCATTGCAGCATCCCGGGGTCATGTGATCACCTTTTCCAACTTTTTAACAAGCAAGGTCAGTGGGGAAACCAATTTCACTTAACAACCAGGTTACTAACTTATCAGTTGCTGTGATTCGCTTAACAACTGTGGCAAGAAAGATAGTAAAATAGGGCAAAATTCACTTAACAAATGTCTCGCTTAGCAACAGAAAGTTTGGGCTCAATTGTGGTTGTAAGTCAAGGACTACCTGTATTTGGTTTTTCCTATCCTTGAGGTATTGTTAATCATAAAAATTTAGACTTTCTGTACCAGTATATTTCAGTTTCTGTTGATGTATATAGTTCCATTTCTCCACTTATTCAACTTTTCAAGAAAAAGATAGGAACAATTGATATAAGCTTTAAAGATTTGCATTGGAGATAAGTTGATGAGAAGAAATACAGATTTCTTTTTATAGTTATAACAAGTTCTGTACAGCTTTCTAATAAACCTTATAGTGTTAAATAGAAAGGGACATATCTATTTCATTTTCATTGTTTGTATTTTAAATAGCATAAATAGGAAAATCAAAGTGTGTAATGATAAGATGTTGAGTTTGCCCATTTAACCATGGAGATTACTAAAAAAGAAATAGTTCAGTCTTTCTCTCTCAGAACAACTTATCTTAGTGTTGTTATTGTGGGAATAATATTAGGGAAGATCTCCCAAGAAGATCACCTTTTTTTTTTTTTTTAGGAAAAAAGTATTCTTTTTCCCCCTCCAGGTTTCCTTTTTTAATTTCAGCTTGTTGCCTTATTTTCTGCCACAATATTCAAGTTGCTATATGATTTTATAATTGTATTTTAAATTTTTGTTTATTTTAGGAAAAGGAAGCAATTACAATGCAGGGCACTAACAGCAGAAAAAAAATATTATAGATGTAGATTGTCTATAATTTTTCTAGAGTAGAATCTTTTTCTCATGTGGTGAAGCTATTTATAAATGGAAAATGTTTCTAAGAGAATATGAGAAAGATTCTGCTTTCCTGTAAAAGTGTTGGTATCAATGTAGCAAATGCCAAAGTCAATATATTGTCCTTGTATTCTTTTGTTAGGGATGATGACATTTCCTTCCTCTTTTGTAGATCTGGACTCGCAGATGAGTTCAGAGCAAATGTCTTACAAGAGTTTCTTCAATCAGACTAATTAGTTTAATTTAAAATCCATTGTTAGATCTAAATGTAGATATATAACTCATTTTCATAGGAAATTTTGAATAAGAGAGATGAGCAGTTTAGAAATATGAAATATAAATAAATAAATAAAACTCAAGAAAAGCTAAGGATTGAAAAAGAAAGCACATTACTGAAAATACAAGGTTATTTTTAGTAATATTTCTGAAATAATATATTTTGAACAGAACTGCGTTAAAGAAAACAAACGGGAATAATTTATACAATTGCAAAATGAGAAGATGAACCATCTTGTTGGCTCAATGTACATGAGCACAAAAGCAATTATTTAATGAGTCTTAAATTTTAGTAGGCTAACATGTCCAATGTTTGAACCTTAAAATACATAATTTGAAGAAAATATGTTTGCTATATTAAATATCTTAATATATGTTTGTAGTTAATAAAAGTAATAGCTTTTCTGTAATAGCTTTGTACCATATAGTACCAATCTTGTTAACTCTCCAGACTCCTATTTCCGCTATGTATTCAAAATGCATTGTTCTTAATATGTGTATGTGAGTATGCATGTGTGTGTGTGTATGTGTGTAGGCTATATATATGTATGTACATGTATAGGTATGTATATATATTTTCTTTTGAGTGTAGGCCTCAGAATTTCATTTTTTAACGTGTGCCAGTGTGTTCACAGAAAAATGTGACAATAAAGGTTGTCTTGTCTTTTCTTGTCTTGTCTTAACCATAAGAATAATTAATATTTTGATTTGGCTATTCTGAAATTTAGCAGGTTTTGAATTAAGTGAGGTAGAAATATATTCTGCACTTAAGCTTGTCCAATGTATGTAATGTCAAATAGATTCTACAACTAGCATTTAAAGTATTAACAGAAATCCAAGGCTATAACTCAATTTTTACACATAAAGTTTCATGATGTAGGCATGAAAACCTACTATTTTACAAGGAAATAATGGTTTTCTGAAATGTGTTTTTCCATTCTAATACTGAGAGGAGTTTGAATCCCATTTGCTACTTTTTCCCATTCCCAACCTTTTAAAACATTTTCAGGGTTAGTCTGAGAGGGAGAAATGGTCCAGAGTTAGAACTATAAGAGAATATTGATAGGTAAGAGGACAGTTATTTGGTCTTCCTGTCTTTGAAACATAATACATGCTGTACTGCAAGGTCCCTAACCCCCAGTGCACGGACTGGTACTGGTTCATGGCCCATTGGGAATCAGGCCACATAAGCGGCAGGCGAACGTGCGAAGTTCCATCTGCGCATGTTTGGGATTAGGGTGCACGTGAGAAATCATCCCCTCCCCTTCTGACACCTCCACTGCCAGTCCATGGAGCCTGAAAGGTTCGGGACTGCTGATCTATGGGAAACAAAACAAACAAAAAACTTACTATAAGGCCTTGCTGTGGGGTTACATAGTTTTCCTTATATCCAGAAATTCAGGGGGAGATATATTCAATATAACAACAAGAAAAACATTCTGAAGGTATCATTTGTTTGAAGAAAGAAATGAATGGTTATAAAAAATGACTAATTTCCAATTGGGATAGGAATATATTGAACTAGCAGTCATTACACTTAACTAGTTTATAGTACATGCAGATGTTTCAATTTTGTGTTGCCATTTCAGATTGCCTTTTCCTTCTTTTCCTTCCCTTAGTTTTACCAAGCATATTCTGAACAAGTTTTTACAGTCAAATCCCAAACATCTGAAGCATATTTGAAGCAATATTCTGTTTCTATACTATTCTGGATCAAGGGTCCACGCTATCAACAAAACAATTTGAAAGAGCTATCTTAACCAAATGCTTCATTATGGTGAACTTTTCCATGACATGGCCTGTTTTGATACAGTCAGGAAACAGTTTTCAGGAAGCATATGCAAAAACAATAATGTGTGTTGAAAATCTTTCCACTTGACAATATAGAACTACAGCTCTTTCAAATTGTTTTGCTGATAGCTTGGACCCCTGATCCAGAATAGGTATAAAAACAGACCATTGCTTCAAATATGCTTCAAATTTGTTTGGGATTTGATTATAAAGACTTGTTCAAAATATGCTTGGTAAAACTGAGAGAAGGAGAAGAAGGAAAAGGCAACAAGAGAGATGAAGGGACAGGATCCTGAATTTCCTGAGAAATAACTATTAATTATTACTAAAATCAGATCAAGATGAAGAACATTTGTCCATGTAATATCCATGAGTTAAACTTGAGTCTTTTATAAGAGTGTTTTTAAATTGTAGTATCATAATATTCTTTTTATTATGCCAATAAATTATATTCAATTCAGTAGCATAGAAAAAATAAAATTATATTTCTTTGTGCTTTGAAAAAAAGAACTTCAGAACTTGTTCTTTCTGTGTAATGCCCTGCTTTTTTAATATTGTAAATATTGTACTGTACTGTACAATACTGTAAAGTACAAACAGATGTAACACAATACAGGAAATGACAGTGAACAAAATACTAATAGTTGTATTGCCTAAATATAATTAAATAACCATAAGGCAGTTCAAAATAATATTAACATTAGAACATTGATCTTTTAGGTTCCATTGTCTTTGTAAAACTAAACTATTTCTGAAAAAATGTCAATCAAAATTTTGTTACATTTATCACATTAGGAAAATAACAGCATTGATGAATATTCTTTAAATTTTCATTCAATTGTTAAATATTTATAATAAAGAAAGCTATTTGTTGAAGAATGAATTTTGAAATTGACTGAACTAGCGGAGATGACAAAATTAACTGCCTGGATTAGGGACTAGACAGCTTTATAAGAGACTGGAAACCATTTGTAGACTTTCTGCGTGCTAAATATAATAACAGATGGTTAACAGAGGGATTTGAAGATTAGTGTAATGTTTAGTTCAACCTGGTAACTGCTTTTCTTCTTTCTTTTATATTTAACATGTAGGATTGTTAGGGTTGAATGTATGCTTTTGTTTTATTTCATTTTGCTTGTTTTTTGTTTTGTATTTTATTCTCTGTGATGAAACAATAAATATATATTAAAAAGTAAGCTATTTCTAGTACAAGTAGTCCTTGACTTAGGACCACAATTTAGCCTAAAATTTCTGTTGCTAGTTGTTAAGGGAGTTTTGCACCATTTTACAACCTTTCTTTCCACAGCTGTTAAGTAAATCACTTCTATTGTTAAGTTAGTAACATGGTTGTTAAGTGAATGGCTTCCCCATTGACTTTGCTTGTCAGAAGGTTGAAAAAGGTGATCCTATGCCCCCCAGGACACAACTGTTATACATATGAACCAGTTGCCAAGCATCTGAATTTTGATCATGTGATCATGGGGATGCTGCAACGGTCATAATAGTGAAAAACACATGTTTTTCAGTGCTGTTGTAACTTCAAACGGTCACTAAACAAATTGTTGTATGTCAAGGATTACCTCTAGAATTACTATATTGTAGGTGGGAATGACTGGACAGCCATTTGTCCGAAATGGTATAGGGTTATCTGCCTGAGCAGGGGGTTGGACTTGATGACCTCCAAGGTCCCTTCCAACTTTATTATTATTATTATTATTATTATTATTATTATTATTATTATTATTATTATTATTATTATTATTATTATTATTATTATTATTATTATTATTTCGTGCTTGTTATCTCTATTATATTGTTAGTTAGAAAGGTAATTTATTTCTTATTCAGTTGTAATAATGGATAATAATTATTAAACTGTGTTTAACAGTTTTTATGCTTAATTATCCATCTGCAGACTACTTAGATTTAACTATTCATTTCTGTGAAGGTATTTCTATAGCACTATATATGAACTGACATATAACTGTCTTGGTACATTTTCTGGTCTAAATTAATTAAATGAATTAGTTGAATATAATGTTCAACATGCTTTTCAATTAGCAGAAAAATGTAGATGTGTATTTCCTGTTTTTTATTGTTAACGTCCTCTTTATTTGCTCTTTTACTAAGTTTTTGCAATGGCTAAGTTAGTGTTTTCAAAATTAATTTTGTCTATATTTTTTTAAAAATGTGGATGTTATTATTCTTTGAACTAAGTGTACTCTGCTGTATCAACAAAGCATATTTTCCTGCTATAATGATACATAGTATGCAATCTTAAAAAAATAATTTGCTTCATAGTTTTAATTCTGTAGCCTCTCCTTCATAATGAATCTTTCAAAATGTAACCTTTTGTTCTTTTGAACTCCTTCCAATAACATTATTCAAAGACAATATCTCCATGTGGTAGGCATTATACTGTGCGAAGCAATCTTCTTTGACCAACCTATCTTTAGATCACTGTGCTTCTATAACACTTTTCTAAGAAATCATTACCCTAGAAATACTTTAGAACTGTACTTCATCCTAGAATGGAAATGTAATATTTTTAAAAAAATCTAATTTCACATTCTCTATGCAACTCCAGTTATTGGAATTTAAGCTTTTCTATAGTTTTTTTCTAAAGAAACCTAAGTATTTGGGAAAATTTTCAAGCACAAAAGTAAACTGTTCTCTTTTTTTCTTTGTAGCTAACACCAAAAATACTGTAAAAACATATTAATTGTGTTTGATGCCATAATATTTTCAGAAATTGAACTGGAGATTTGTCTAGATTTGTGATCGAAGGATTAGAAAACAATCATTCTCTAAGATGAAGAGTAATAGAAATAGTTTCTATATCTAAATAATTTAGAGTGTTTTATAATAATCTTCAACTTATTAGCATGAGGTTTTAATGTTAAGAAACTAGAAGTACGTGCCTATAGTTTTTAATGCCTAGTGCTACCAATAATTATAATCCTAGTTCAAGCTCTATATTAAATATGGAAGATACAAGATTATATTTGGACCTATACATTAAGTACAGCCACAACATATGTCTCCCTGAATCCTTTGGTTTAGAATTGGGTTGTGAAGTAGATTTTATTCAGCTTCTCTAGAACATGAGTATGGCATAGAGTCTGGCTTTCTGAGAGACTGATTGCCTCCAATAGTTTCTGCCCGCTCAATGCATTCCAGCAGAGTGGTTGTGCTCCAAGTCCTCATTAAACATTTCCATCTTGTGGGACCTAAAAACCTTCCCTGTTGTTGCCTCTGCCAGAACAGCATTCCCCTCCCCTGAGATAAGGACAGCGCCCTCTCTCCTACAGTTCCAGAAAACTTTGAAAATCTTTGAAAACCTTTGGTCTCAGGCTTGGGTCGCTGTTTATTATTTATTTAATGGACCTTGTTTTAGTTTGTTGGTTTTGCTGTTTATTAGATAATTTAACTCTGGGTTTTCTGTACGTTTTTAGCAATTTTTATGTTTTTTTTCTAAGTTGCATGCCATCTGAGGCAACGGGCAGCCAATAAATTTAAAATAATAATAAGATCCTTGCAAAGGACTCAGTAGGTTGATAAAAAGGCGAAATCCAATCTAAATATCACTCTCTATCCCACATATGTTCCAGCTTAAAACAGGAACAATAGAATGTTAAGATGTGGTTTACATATAGTTCTGAAACTTATTGCAAAATAAATTAGCTAATTGATTAAAATGCAGTGACCAGGAAAACCGATATCAATTAATGGAAAAACTATGAGCTGATTAAAATCAATTGCATTTGTTTCTTTAGACAGAATTGATTGCATTTCATTTATAAATCTAGAACTGAACTACATATTGTCTTGTTACTATAATGCTTATTTTTCCATATATGTTTATAAACACATAATTTTACGTTCAAAACTGTCCTTTCTTGATAAAAGCAGTAATTCTGTATACTCTTAACTAGGGAATAAATCCAATGTAAATAATGGTATTTAATTTTGAATAGTCATATGTGGGATTGTATTGCATAGAGGTTCATGAATATGTATAGCATCTTAAAATATATTTTGGTACAAGAATAAAAATCTTTATTCACTAAAACTTTCCCCTCTTTTCAGGCAAAGCCAAAGCTAATAGAGCCAATAGACTATGAAAATATAATTGTTCAGAAGAAAACTCAAATAATCAACGATGGCTTGCGTGAGCTGCTACTTTTTCCATATGATGATTTTCAGGTACTTTTTATTTTTTATGAATGTTGAATTAAATTTATTGTATAATACTATAATAATAAGGCTTGAAATAAAATAGTTAAGACAGTTAATTAGACAGCTAATCTATCAGTTTCTAATATTCTACAGCTGTGTGGTTTAGGCACATCATAAATAAATGAAAAAATGAATCAAGTCTAAATAAATTTCAAGTGGTTTGTTAGGGTCACAGCTCATAATCTGTAGCTATTGGTGAAGTATTGTTATCTTTCTGTTTTTGAGTTTGTGATTGTTGATTTTTTTTTAAATCTTAAACAGGATAGGACTAGATCTCCTGATATGACTCATTTTATATCCCTTCTCAGTTTTTGAAATCCAATCCTCTCTTCGGGGGATTAACTCAAAATCACTTGTGGGTTTTTAACTGATGAGGAAACACAGCTATTAAAGGCAGCCTTTAGAAATAGATAGCTTAACAATGGATGGATATGTGTGTGTGTGTTGCTCATTTTCCTAGAGCTATTTGTCCCCCCCCCCAGGACTTGATCATATTGGTCTATAGATCTGTGTTGGCTTTATTATATATTCTGATATACATCTGATTTTCATTGTTAATCACAGTTTTTAAGGTCAACTCCAATTTGTTTATGACATTGTGATCATTAGCCACAAAGAGTGTCCAAAGAGCCAAGAAGTGTTTAAATGCTCAATATGGCCAGCAGACTAGTTAGCCTGAAAAATTAATAGGAAAAAAGACTCAATGCTTATGAAACTAATTTTACTCATCAAAGCAGATTTTGAGCCAATAAAGAATGGCATCTACTTTGGCCAAGTGTTCAGTGCATAGACAAAATTGATGAAGAGAAGCAACTTAGAACTAAGGAGAAACTTCCTGACAGTTAGAACAATTAACCAATGGAACAACCTGCCTCCAGAAGTGGTGAATGCTCCAACACTGGAAGTTTTTAAGAAGAGACTGGACAGCCGTTTGTCTGAAATGGTGTAGGGTTCCTGCCTGGGCAGGGGGTTGGACTCGATGACCTCCAAGGTCCCTTCCAACTTTATTATTATTATTATTATTATTATTATTATTATTATTATTATTATTATTATTATTATTATTATTATTATCCAACAGAAAGCAATGATAATTTTTTTCAGTATCATAGAAATGTCAGTTATGACCTACGGCTATGAAGTGTGTAACCTAAGAAAATCAGAAGTGGAGAAACTTCAGATAACATAGTACAGTGGAAAGTTGAGTACTGAAGATCTCACTTGGAGACCAACTAGAAAAGCAGAAATTTGCACAGAACCATCTTTAAATTTGGCATCAAAGATGGCATAAAAATACAGACGGAAAAACATGTTATGTACATGCAAGATAGCAAATGCTCAAAGGATGACATACTAGTGACCCTTTAGATGCCTGAGAGGTTGACTACCTATGAGCTGGAGGAATGAATTATGGAAAATCTTGGCCCCAACTGAATCTTTAAAACATGTGTTGATACATAATATGTCATGACCCAGACTCTGGTTTCAGATTCTGAATCTGAAGTTGAGGAAACTGCTCCAGCTGAGTCCATGGAATGTCAGCCTTAGTAGGGACAGAGCCAGATATCACATGAGGCTGATCAATCACAAGCATCACCTGAACAGCTGGACCTGTCAGGTGATGATGACATAAGGTCTCTCAGTCCTTGCAGTAGATAAGTGGAAAGGAGATAGAGCAGAGCAAGTCTGTAAGATTACTTGGCAAGCAATGGAGTAAACATTCTAATTAGTGACATTCTAATTTATAGGCTGGCTGCAGCCTATAAAAAAGACATGATTTATCTTTGTTCTCTTTGCTGGAAACAATATCTGGTTCATCATGCATGATTCCCGTATGCGAATTCTACTCTTGGATCTTAGATGCTGGGCCTAGTTAACAACTTGGACCAGACTCTTGAAACTTTAGTCAACTTTTCTGCATGTTCCTCTTTGAAAACAGGCAAGCCTTTGTTGTGTTTGACATTGTTTGCTACAGTACTCTGTTGCTTGAAATTAAAACTGATAATCTCCCCCTAA
>NW_015392600.1:1391-7003 GCF_001527695.2 Protobothrops mucrosquamatus | reverse complement strand
GTCATTTTGTATACCTTGAAGAATCTGCTCCTTTTTCACTGTAACAAACAATTGTAGACCAAGATGATAACAGTAGTCTTCAAAATCAAGTTGTTAGTAGAAAAAATAATTAACAGAATGATAACTCCTGTTCAGGCAGGAAGCCCTATACCATTTTGGACAAATGGTTGTCCAATCTCTTCTTAAAAACATCCAATGTCGGGGCATTGACTACTTCTGGTGGCATTGGTTGAATTGATATTTAGTCATTTTAAAAATAATGTTACAAATGACCATCATTCTTGCTATGTTGAGGAAAAATGATTAAGAAGATTGAACAATACAATTAAAATATTTTAGAAACTGTCTGAAGCAGCAATAGAATAAATAGCAATAAATAATGAAACAATATAGGCAGTAGAAGATATGAATGTATAGATCTGTCAATAGTAGTATGAGGAGAAGAAATGGCAGACTGAAGACAGTTCGGCAAAAAGCAGACGTGACAACAGAACGAAGAGCTATTGAGTAGACCAGCTCTTTTATAATTTTTAGTTCCTCTCTGGACAAGAAGAGTACTTGAGATCACCAGCAAGTGTTCCAGACAATTGTTTCTTATGAGGAGACCACAAGTTACAGTCTCTAGTAGGTTTAGAGCTCTGGGAAACAAGGGAATAAAGAACTTGCTCAAACTATAGTTATTACTTTGAAAGAACATTGGGTTCACATATTTTGTTTTCTAATCACGTTCAGAAATTGCTTTTATTAGGAACCTTTGGATTAACAGATTTTATAGTTCCAGATGACTTTCCTTGAATCCTTAGTGCAGGCATGTCAAACTCGCAAGGTCATGTGATGTCGCGTGACATATCGCAACTTTCCCCCCATTGCTGGCAATGGGGTGGGCGTGGTTTTGGCGTGACGCATCCGGCCCATGGGCTGGCAGTTTGACATGCCTGCCTTAGTGAAAGAAGTTTTAAATCCAAGATTGAGGATTTTTGGAAAACATAAAAGAAGGTTGTTAAAGCTTTGAAGAATTTTGTAAGAATATTACCCCCCCCCCCAAAAAAAAGACATTGTAGGACATTATTTGACAGGCTAAAGATCGAGATTATTAGATGTAATAGGAAGGAATAGAAAATTGGTTTATTTAATCAAAATTAAAATAAAGATGTTATTTCTGGTAACCTTTCATATACTTTTGCTGATGCCAGGACTGAATATCTATGGAGATTCTCAGTCATCCATGTCATAATTGCCCCAAAGCTGCTTTTCCAAAAGGCAACTTGGATGGGTTTTTTTTCCTCAAAAACATTTTGCTTCTCATCTAAGAAGCAGAACTGAAGAAGTTTCTTAGATGAGAAGTGAAATGTTTTCAAGGAAAAAAAACCCTAATAAGTCCAGTTGCCTTTTGGAAAAGTACCTTTGGGACATCAGGACTGAAATGACAAAACTTTAAGGATTTGTTTATAGATAAGAGATCGTATATGGGAAGAGGATGTCATTTGCTGTATTTTAAGAGGATGTGATAAGTTACTAAATGTGTACTTGTGTTGAAGGGAGAAGTCATTTCTTTATATATTTCTTTTTTTAAATTATATTTTTTTTATCTTTTCTATTTTCCTTCTATTTTTTGTTTTCTTTTCTGCTATTTTTTCTTTTTTTAAGTTGGTATTAGTTTTTTTCTAACTGTAATTTTTAATGAGGCTACTTCATTAAAAAAGTAGTTTTTCTACAATGACATTCTCAAAATGTCTTGGCACGGTATGATTTAAAATCTGAAATGTTATTTGGAATATCATTTTTTTACCTATCCTATTTGGAAAGATGGTCATTTTCAAGATAAAGAATATAACACGAATATGATTAATTGATACATTTATGTGGCTGCCCAACTCAAATTACAGTATGTGTTATGCATAGTTTGATATACATCCCTGATTATATTTGTTCTCAATCTTTGAAAAAAATGTAATTGGAAACACTTTTTTTTATATAAAAAAAGGTTTATTGTAGAGTTAAACTTTTTATTTTTACACATGATTAATTTTGCCTAAATAATTTGTCTTTTAAAGAAAGGTGTTCCTCTTTTAAAGGAATTGAACTATTTACCTGTGTGTTTGGAGAAAACTATATTTAGTAGACCCAATAAGAAATAGGTTGAACATTTATGAAAGGAACCACATTAAATGCAGGAAACAGGTGTGACTACAAACAATAGGAAGTACATATGTACTTTAAAAGTTAAACATCTTGGAATTTATTACCAGAACATTGAACCTTTACACAGGTTTAATGTTGTCTTAAGATGCTTCTAGATTTGACTGTTATGAGGTTTTTCTACCTCCTACATGCAGTATTTCAAGGACAGGAAATAGGGGGAATGAACGAATGTTGTAATGTTCCATTTATACAGGTAGTCCCCAAGTTACGAGTGTAATAAAGCCTGCCCATTCCACTCGTAAATTGAAAACTCGTAGAGTGAATCTCGTAAATCGAACGAGATCACTCCCTTGCTCGTTAAAACGCATGCGGCTCATTAAGTGCACATGAGATATCTCAGTGTAAGGAAGGCCAGGGGGGGCTAGTGATGGAACAGGTCCCCAAGGCCTCTCTGACCCACTAAGAAACCTCATGCTTCCCCCTCCCTTCCTGCCGTGCCAGAGTCCCTCACCTTGCAAAATCTGTCTCCTCTCTGCCTCAGTTTCTTTTCTTTGAGGGAGAGGAGAAAAGTTAGCAAATGCTTTTTGTGCTGACAATGGAAGCTCCTGGGTGCCGTAATATTGCGCGAGTTCAAACACCCATTCTTTGCAAAAGAGATCATGGCCCTGGAAGCTTCCATTCTCTTGGGGGGGGGAAGTGTTTGCTTCATTTGCACTCCTACGGGGCAAAGCGTGGAATCGGAGTTGGCCAGGCGCAGGAACCAATACCATTAGTGGCCTGGCTGAGTGGCTCACTTGTGTGCGCTGGACTTAGTTTGAGGGCAAGAACAAAGCCTTCAAATGAGTGGGGAGGCATTGTGGGGCTAGGTCCCTTGTACCCGCATCCAAGCCGGCAGCGGCGGCAACCACCTGAGAGGCCATGATCCCCCTCCACAGCCAGCCACCCACCCCGCCCGACCTACTCCTCGCCTGGCCCGCCAGCGGCACAACCTTCAATTTCTCAGCTCCGTCTGAGTGCAGGAAAGCAGAAGCGCAGCAGCAAGATTGCTCTCAAACAATAAGACCCGTATGCGCTGCTTGCTTGTGTGTGCCGGCCTTATTGAGAGCAAGGTTGTGCCCATTTGCAAGCTTTTCTCCTCTCCCTCAAAGGAAAGAAACTGTGGCAGAGAGTAGACAGATTTCGCAAGGTAAGGGAATCCGGCACAGCAGGAAGGGAGAGGGAAGCAGTTGTGAGGAGTGGGAAAGGGAATAGGGTGAATACAGTACTGTACTGCAGAGCCTCTGTGGTCACTCGTAAGGGCGAACGACTGCCATGGTGCTGCAATAGTCATAATTTCGGGACTTGCTCGTAAGCACTAGGGGGCGCTGATCACATAACTTTGAACGAGCGTTAAGTGAACGCTCATAACTCGGGGATTACCTGTAATTCTGTCTTCTAACTTTTTTTCAATTTTTGCATCAAATTCATTAAGTGAAAAAAAAAAAGATGTAGCACTAAATGCCATCATATGAAAACAACCCTAGATTCCTTTAGAGAAAAAAAAAACTTTGCATGAATATTTATTAATGAAATCAAAATCATTCATGTAATTTATATGCTGCCCAACTCCCAAATTACTCTGGGCAGCTTATAGCTAAGAACATGTCTATATATTTACATTCTGCATATTTTTATAATAGTAATATTATTTGTACTGAAAAGTACATTGACCCTGGAAACTCCATTGCTAAGCAAAGTGGTCATTAAGTGAGACAACACGTGACTTTTCCTGTTTAGCAGCAGCATTTTCAGCAATACTGGTTACAGTTGTTAAAGCAAATTACCTACACACAGTCATTAAGTGAGACATCATGTAAGCATTACTTGCAACCTTCTGTCGATTTCCCCATTGACTTTGGCTGTTGGCAGCATCTGGGAAGGCCCAAATGATGATCACATGTATGTAAGTTCAAGCACCAGTCATAAAACACTTTCTTCACCACCGTTGTAATTTCAAACAGTGGCTAAATTAATGATTATTAAGCATGGACTATATGTATATGTGTATATATAAAATAAACTTCTCAGAACAAATAATATTACTATAAAATGTTTTTTAGGCAAAATGATACATCATAAGGTAATAATTTTTTGAATCAATGTACCACAAATGGGCTAAAATAAAGAATGCATTCAAAATCCAGGACCCATCACTGCCATGGGATTGAAATTTGGTGAAGTTATGAATGCTCCAGCACTGCTGTGCCATTAGGTCACCCGCAGTCACATAATTGTTATTTCCAACACCCCCTGCCAGCTTCCCACAAAGAAAATCAATGGGGATGCCAGCAAGAAATCGGAAGACTCTCACTCCCACTGCTTTTTTGCCCGCCTGTGGTCATTCTGTTTGTTTAGTTAAGGAAATATAAATATCTCTGAAATGTTGACCAAAAGGTCCACAGATTGTCCAATAAAGCTTTAGAAATCAACACTGAGATATGCATAATGGCAGTATCTTTGCATTTATTGTTATAATCTGATAGTTTTAAATTTAGAACTGAGGTATGACCAGTGACTCCTAATGTTATAGGAATCCAACTAGAAAAATAGGATTAAAGATAAAACTGTTAAAAATCTATTTAGAGATTCCTACTGATTTTGAGTTTAAATGTCCACGGCAGATGAATTGCTTCCTAGGCCTTAGTTGATTTCTGGATAAATCTTTATGCATTATATTTGGGAAATCCTGGAGAACTAAATGCAAATATTCCTATCTTTAAAAACAATAAGGAGGGAATCTGAAG
Organism: Protobothrops mucrosquamatus; assembly: GCF_001527695.2. Taxonomy (NCBI): domain Eukaryota; kingdom Metazoa; phylum Chordata; class Lepidosauria; order Squamata; family Viperidae; genus Protobothrops; species Protobothrops mucrosquamatus. Next base: position 2,078 of record NW_015392600.1, on the reverse strand, counting down.
AATTAAGAGTCCCAACTGCCTGACATCAATACCTGGAAAGATTCTAGAGCAGATCATAAAGCAAGTGAGCCGATTTCAAAAACAGCGTGGTATTTGCCAGCATGAGCAATTGTTTCCAAATTAATCTTATCTTGGACTTTGATCAGATTGCTTTGTTTCTAAGAATACGGAAAGGATGTAGACATAATAGACCTTGATCTCAGCAAAGCATTTGACAATAATAGTTGTGACATGCTGATTATAAGCTAAATAAATATTGCTAAAGGACATTAATTAATTAAGAACATAGTTGAAGAATTCTGAGGATTCTAATGGATGTCATCACACTGGAGCAAAGTTTATGGTGTGCCACAAGGTTCAATCCATGGACATCTTCTTTTCAATATTTTTATTAATGACTTGAATGAAGGGTGAAGGAAGTGCTGAGAATACTTTTAGAACAGTAGATATGGATGGTGCATCTTTAGTGTAGTCAAAGTATAGAACTGTTTATTTATTTATTTATTTATTTAATTTAATTTATATCCCGCCCTTCTCCCGACGGGACTCAGGGCGGCTCACAACATATTTAAAACAAAGGCATATATACAATCCCCCCCTGTAAAACCGAATTAAACCAAATTTTAAAGTTGTGTTATTTCGAATTCCTTAAAATGAACCCAGTATAAAATCCTCCCTAGGCCAGGT
>NW_015392600.1:0-1033 GCF_001527695.2 Protobothrops mucrosquamatus | reverse complement strand
TTAATTTATATCCCGCCCTTCTCCCGACGGGACTCAGGGCGGCTCACAACATATTTAAAACAAAGGCATATATACAATCCCCCCCTGTAAAACCGAATTAAACCAAATTTTAAAGTTGTGTTATTTCGAATTCCTTAAAATGAACCCAGTATAAAATCCTCCCTAGGCCAGGTCCGCTTGCTGAAAAAGCCATGTCTTGTGACTTCTTGCATTTTAGACAGCAGACTATATATGTGCCCTGCATTTACTGGTTGCATTAAACACTGCCCCAAAATATTTGAAGATTTTAGCAGACCATGGTCTAGAACAGCGGTTCTCAACCTATGGGTCGCAACCCCATTTGGGGTCGATCGACTATTTCACGGGGGTCGCCAAGCAAGGCTGTCCGCCATTTTTTCCCCTTTTCCAGCGGGTGCCTTACCTCCCTTGGGCTGGGCCAGCTGGTGGTCGGCCTGCTCCGTCTCTGCCGCTTGCCAGCTACACCTCGGCCGGCGCAGGGGTGGAACCACGCATGCGCGGCGCTCCCGGGCAGGGAAAGTCCTCGACTTACGACCGGTTGGGTAGTCCTCAACTTACGGCCGGTTTAGTCCTCGACTTACGGCCGGTTTAGTCCTCGACTTACGACCGGTTGGGGGTCGCGGCATTAAAAAGGTTGACAACCACTGGTCTAGAAGTATATTTTCCCAACTAGATACTGCAAATTAGAGCATGAACTAATACCAGTATCCAGCTCTAGAACCTGCTTGCCCTTCAACTAATTTTTTTTAATGATTTAATTATTTTTATAAATAAGGCAGCAAACATATCAAACCTTCCTCTTCCTATTTTCCCCATAACAGCAATCCTTTGATGTGAGTTGGACTGAAAGAGAATGACTGGCCCAAAGTCACAGCTGGTTTTTATAATGGGCTGCTAATTGGCGGAAAGATGCTGGTTACCTTTTTATACATTGGCACTATTAGGACTAAACCCCACTCCTGCAAATAAAGTTCTTAATGAGTGTATTTTTTCCATTAAAGACTGCAGTATTGAA
>NW_015392599.1:0-19579 GCF_001527695.2 Protobothrops mucrosquamatus | reverse complement strand
CCTTCCTTCCTTCCTTCCTTCCTTCCTTCCTTCCTTCCTTCCTTCCTTCCTTCCTTCCTGATTCCCTCTCCTTCCTTCCTTCCTTCCTTCCTTCCTTCCTGATTCCCTCTCCTTCCTTCCTTCCTTCCTTCCTTCCTTCCTAATTTCCTTCCTTCCTCCCCTCTCTCTTCCCTTTCATTTCCTCCTTCCTTCCTTCTATCGATTCATCCGTCTCATATATATGACTCTGGGCAGCTAGCAGTTAAATCAGACTAGAAACCGAGTCAAAAAAGAAAAACAACCAAAATTAGAAACAACATAAATAACATAAGAGCAGCCAAGAACGCTCATGACATCACATCATAACCGTGACCAAGAAATCCTTTAATTACTCCGTCTCATCCAGATTCTTCAAGGTGCATCTCCTGCTGTCTCCAGAACATTGTTGCCAGGAAGCTTAAAGATGCAGAATTCAAGATTATAGGATAAAGCTCCTTTGGAGTACACTTTTGGGTTATTTATTTTATTTATTAAAAATTTACAGTCCTAGACACAAAAAGGGCTTATTCAGGAGAGCTCCCGAGCTCTTTCTCTTGTTCCATAGTCTGAACTAGCTGGAGAATTTTTTAGTGGTTAACATCCCTGTTTTTTAAATAAAGCCAAAGTTGGAAGCAAAATCTGTAGCTCTTCCTCGTGCTCTAAAGAACAATGTGTGGCTTAACCAAGATTCTCCCCCTTTCTTGTGAACAGGAGCAACTCAGAAACCCAGTATTGTATTATGTAGTCCTTATCTCAGACTTTTGTTACTATTCATGCTGCTGCTGGCATGGTGCTATTATTCAGACAACATGGTTGTAATTTGAAGGAATTCTCCTTTTATAACACCTTTGGAAAACAGGAGTATCAACAGAAGAGAAAATTTGTAGTTCAGGGGTCCTTGATGTTCTCCAAGCTTGGTTGTTGTCCTGCAGACATTTCACAACCCAACTAGGTAACATCATCACTGCTAGTGAGTGTGGGTTTTGCTTCCTGTTTATATACAGTAGTTTGCCCTGCCATTGGTTGGGGGAAGGGACATAGTTCTCTCCTTGGTAGTGCTTTAATTAGGGTTTGTTTTCTGCTTGGTTGTTTGACGGGTGTTGATCCCTGCTTATCTGGGTGTTGGCTGATGGAAAAGATGTGCTGTGGTCTTAAACCAGGAACAAACCCCACGCTCACTAGCCCTGATGAGGTTACCTAGTCGGGTGATGAAATGTCTGCAAGAAAACAACCAAGCTCAGAGAGCACCAAGGACCCCAGAAAAGCAGGTGTGCTAGAGAAGACTTTGGCAACTAGTTGCATGTAGAGCAGAACTTAGAATTCAACTCCGGGGAGATGCATTGTTCTCCTCTCTCCATTGTAGTGATGAAGTCCGAGTGCACAAGTCCAGCAAGCTGATGCAAGCTGGACTTCTCAGTGGGAGGAACTTCAGCCATTTCCAGCCTTTCTTCCCAGTCTTCAGCAGTTCTGTTGTCAGACACGTTTTGCCGATAGCCCTTGCAAAATTTCCCCCTCTTCATTTAATCAAAATCCCTGGAAATGGAGCCTGACCTCGGGCGTCATCTGACGGTGGCCTCGCGTATCAATTGAAATCAATCCAGAGTTGTCAAAGGAAGAGACAAGTCACACAACAGCTCCTCCTTCGCTCTGTGCTGATTGAATTGTTCTCTTTAAACCTCCCCAGAAGTGAGGTCAACTCCGCAGCTCTTGTTAGTTTGAAACTGCCGGGTCACCAGTAGTTTTCCAGCTTAGATCCCCAACCTGGTGCCCGGGGGGCACCCACACCATCACGGGCACTTCCTTTGGCATCAGCCTGGCTCTTGAATCTGCCTAATTGCTTTTCAACCACAAAAAGAGCATTAAACAGGCAGCTTGATATCAAGCGTTCCTTTTAGCAGCTTACTCATGGCTGAGAAGGCTTTTGGACTTTACCTCAGGAAAATCAAAATGGTGGTGACGGGGGTTACAGCNGATGCAAAAATGGGGCAGAATGGATTTATGAAGGAGCTCATTGGCCAACAAAACTTGGGTAGCTCTCTCTCGCCTTGTTCTCCCAAAGGTGCTTTAAAAAAAAAAAAAGGCAACTGGACTTTCTCTGTGTCTATGGAGATCCTCAAACATCCAGATCACAGTTGTCACAAAGATGCTTTTTCAAAAGGCAACTAGACTTTTGAAAAAGCACCTTTTGAACTTTCTTTGTTTTGTTTTTTCCTTGAAGGGTGTTTTTTTGGTTTTTTTCCCCCTTCTCTTGAAGCTGTTTCGCTTCTCATCTCATCACTTCTGAACTGAGGAAGCTGATTTAAACCAATCAGATTGCTGGAATTGGATAATGGAAAGAAGGACTAGGGATAACACGATAGCTGTGTTCCAATATCTGAGGGGCTGACACAAAAAACAAAGTACAGTTGCCTTTTGAAAAAGCACCTTTGGGACAACCATGACCTGGATGACTGAGAATCTCCATAGACAACTCACCTTGTTGTCTTCTTTGGTGTCTCCTGGTGAGGATTAGGAGGGTAGCGATACACGGGCCGTGCTAAAAAGTGGAAATTGCAATAAGTATGGTTTGCTGGCATTCATGAATCATTGAGTTCCTAAGCCAACCTCCTATTTAATCATTGCGTGTGATGAAGAAATGCATCTCTGGGGGCCCCTTCTCTTTTCCAGCTAAGATGTCAGGGTGAAAGAAACAGTTGGGATGCAGCAATTGTTAGCAGAATATATTCCCACCATTGTTCTAAGTAGAGTTTCCTGTTACAGTTAAATAGTTGAGCAGTAAAGCACATGGTGACGGTGCTCTTTGTTTGCTCTGTGGTGGTATATATAAACAGAATTTCTAACATGGATATTTGTGAATGCTGTTACATAAGTATCCTTTTTGCGGAACACAGCAAACTTGCAAATCCCAAACAACAGATGCGCTTTGGCTAACAACTGCTGGGAAGGTACCCTTCTTAGCAAGGGAAGGAAAGGAGAAAGCATTGGCTGATTTAACCAGATAGGTTTTCTTGCACATTCCAAAAATGGCTCCATTACCTTTAAAGATAATTCATAAGATCCTCTTGTCATTTTCTAGTGTCTCTCGCACGCATAAGCTCAGATTTCAGTGGCAGGACATTGAGAATTTTTAAAAAAAATAGATTTATGAGGACCCAGGAGACCTTTGAAAGTAGCCTGCATTGTTTGACATTGGCTGAATGAGACTGAGCATTTTAAAAGCTTTCTCGTTTGGCCTGGGGTCTCTGGAGTCAAAATTTAGGCTTTTGATAGAAGAGTGTGGCGTGATTGCCTCTCTAACCTTGAACAAATGGTACTTTCCATTTCCAAGGTTACTAGAAAGAAAAGAGACTTGCTTCTTTACAGAGGTAACTTCAGAAGGGGTAATTTTTGGGGGGAAACCAGGTTGAAGTCAGCAGAAATCATAGTTAGAACGAGTCCTGCGGTAACATCTGTATCTCTCTACTTTGAGAGCTTAAAGGAAGGTAGATTACATTATCCAGTGTTTTTCAAACTTGGCAACTTGAAAATGTCTAGACTTCCACTCCCCAAATAGAACATTCAGAGATTCAATATCCTTAATCTATGAATTTTTAAAATTCTACACGCCAGATCAAGTCTGATTGCCACCACTTAATTTGGCGGACAACCACTGTCTTTCATTTGACAAGATTTTATCAGGATCCAGATACCGCCTGTTTTCTACACTTCCCTCCGACACAGATTAAAATGCAGAGTTTGCTTATTCAGAACGATATTGTAAAGGACTACTGAAAAGTTCTACTGTAACTTTAATTAACAGCTTCCCGCGGCAGGTCCCGTTCCTTTTTCTGTCCTCCAGCTTAGCACAGCTGGAAGATTTAGTGTGATGAATTATTGCCTTAATTTGTTATATTCATAACAAAATAGCATTATTTAATGTTGAACCGAAATAATTAGGAAAGGAAGCTAGCAATTAATCATCCTTTCCATAGGGAACAGAGGCAGACTAAACAAGTGAAATTCATCGCTGGTTCTTCAACCTCTTTGTGGGAGACGATACAAAAGGGTCAGAACCTGCAAATAGGAAGGCCCTAATTAACTTTGTTGGTGACCTTAGCGGTGCAGTGTGTAGCTGTGAGATCTTGCCTATGAAGGAAGGCATTGCTGGGTTTTAAAATAATAATAGTATTTTGCAAGCGTCACATAAAACTGGAAAGCAGTGCCTTAGAACAGGGCTTTTCAACCTTTTCACCATTTGTACCACTTTTAGGATATGGCAATATCCGAGTACCACCAGTTGCCTAGCAAGGTGTCAAAAACTTGATGACAAAAAAAAGAAGGAAAAAAGTGATAAAGTACAGGTAATCCTCGACTTACAACAGTTTGCTTAGTGACTGTTCGAAGTTACAATGGCACTGAAAAAAGTGGGCCCCCAAGGCACAGCCGAGCAAGACACCTGCCCGCCCGCCCGGCGGTGCTCTCATTCCCCTCCCCCGCTACCACTTTTCTAGGATGCTCGCGTACCACCTGCCACGTGCCAATGTACCACAGGTGGTACCTGTACCACTGGTTGAAAAGCCCTGCCTTAGAAGAAGGCTTTAACTGTTCCGATTTTAATGCTGAAAGGGAGTTAAAAAAAGAAAAAGAAACACAATCCAACAATTTCACCCTACTTCAAGTATCCATATGATCAAAAACACAAGATCAAGACATGGTTTCCTTTTTCCCCCCCCTAACTGTTTTAATATTCAGTCCATTTCTTGGAGGGGAACAACAAGGAAGAGAATGTTGCTTGGTTCTTTGGTTCAGTCAGTTCATCAACATTCAGGTTTGGTTGATTGTCGCAGGATGTAAAACGTTGATCAGATAAGCTTAAAACCCTGGTACAGGATGAAGGAAATGATAAACGATTTAATGCAATGCATGTTTTACATTGGAGATGGACTGCATTGGAAAGCCTCAACAAGGCCATTTCCTGAGAGTGGGACAAGGCTTCTTCCTTTTGCATTTAGGATGGAGATCTGGTGTAGGGGAAGGAGTGGTAGAGCCTGGGGGGGGGGCAGAGTTAAAAGGGGATTTTTAAGGTATTGTGGAATTCTGCTGACTTAAGGACCAAACACCTCCTGTAAAGATGCTACTTTGCTTGGTAGGTAGCTAGTGGACATTGATCCATCCCCCTCAAAGATCCAGAACCTCAAAAGATCTGGAACCTTTCTGATTCATACAGCTAGATGTGACAACAGTCCAGTTGCTTTCTCTCTCCGGGTTGTCTGAATGAGTGAATAAATGCCTTCCCTTGCTTGTAACCTAGCCAGCGCGACTTTGAGATGTCACCTCTTTGATCTCTAGAACTTCTAGGGTTCTGAAGCGTTGAAAGATGGCTGCAAGGAGACGAAGGAAGCTTGAAGCCTGTAATGAGAGTGTTTAGCAGATGAACTGAAAATCATCTTTTGGAGATGGTTGTCAGTAAAGTTTTTAAAAAGCGCATGATGCTTCGCCAAGAGTGTGCCAAGCTTCTTGCTAGCATGTGTCGTTCTTGACTTTTGGAAACTCAAAAAAGGAAATGGTGACAATCAGATTCTTGTGGACTATTTAATTATGAAGGCCTTTTGTTAATCTTTAGTAGACGTGGTGTGGATGTGTGCACAGATATATGTATATATAATAAGTGTGTGTGTGTGTGTGTGTATATATATATATATGTAAGTATGTATGTATAATAAGTGTGTGTGTGTGTATGTATATATATATATATATATAAAAATCTTATTTTTTACCACTAAACCCCACTTTTGAGAGGAAATGCATTAATATGCTGGTTAAAGAGTCTATTCATGCTAGATTAGCATTGTTAGACAGGAATAATAAAAATAGCTGGGCGTGATTAATATCATTGAAAGTTTCTTAAAATGAACGACATAACTCTTTGAATTAAGCAGCTTGAACTGTGGCTAAGCATTCCTGGGGAGCGATTTCTATTAAAAAGTTAAGACCTCCGCTATTTTTTTTTCTAAAAGGAAATCTATCATCCGTGCAGGAATTACATAGCATTCACTGGAAGGCATATAAGGAAAAGCACTTCATAGACCATAAAGTGTAATAAAAGAATATCTAAAATTGACTGTCATGTTAAGCAGATTATTTATGTCTTTCCCTCCATTTCAAAGGGAGAGGTGAGGCCTTTCTGATCTATAGTTATCGTTTTCCAACAGAAGCATCATTTGCTTTCCGAGACTGGCAGTATTTTGAGGACAAGGCATTTTTATTTCTTTATTAATTTATTGGGTGTAAAACATCAAGAGGAGGCTTAAGGATCACTGGGTTGGGATTGAGCTATAGGCGACGTGTGTCAAAAAGAAGAAATTGTATTCCATTTCTCCTAGCAAACAGAACCAAAGCATTAAACCCAGGATCGTTCATGAATTGGAACAAGAGCAATGTGTCTCAACCTTGGCAACTTTAAAATGGGTGGACTTCAACTCCCAGAATTCTCCGGGTAGCATTCTGTGAGGAGATTGTGAGTTCTAGTCCCATTTAAGGCATGAAAGCCAGCTAGGTGACTTTGGACCAATCACCAGGAGACTGTAAGTTTTACTCTCAGCCACAAAAGCCAGCTGGGTGATATTGTGCCTATCACCAGGAGACGGTGAGTTCTAGTCCTGCCTTAAGCATGAAAGCCAGCTAGATGACTTTGGTGTCAATCACCGGGAGACGGTGAGTTCTAGTCCTGCCTTAAGCATGAAAGCCAGCTAGATGATTTTGGTGTCAATCACCGGGAGATGGTGAGTTCTAGTCCTGCCTTAGGCATGAAAGCCAGCTAGATGACTTTGGTGTCAATCACCGGGAGACAGTGAGTTCTAGTCCTGCCTTAGGCATGAAAGCCAGCTAGATAAATTTGGTGTCAATCACCGGGTGATGGTGAGTTCTAGTCCAAGTTAGGCATGAAAACCAGTTGGGGACTTTGAGCTAGTCCCTCAGCCCACCCACCTCACAGGATTGTTGTGGGAAAAATAGGAGGATGGAGTATGTTCATTACTTTGAGTTATTTCTAGAAAGAATAAAGGTGGATAAAAATAAATGAAACAAAAACAACTGCCCAGAGGTGAGTGTAAACATTCTGAACAAAGACGAGAAGTACCTTTTGAAAATCAGTGTTATCTTACATCAGTCTTCTAGTAGTTCATTGTAAAAAGGGGAACAGTCACCTCTTTTCCTAACCTGCCCGTCAATGTTTCTTGAACAAGCTGTCAAGCAGGAAAGGAACAAGTGTTGCACGAGACATTCCTACCAGATGGTTGTCAACTGCATAAACACCTACACAAAAGATGCTTGTTTTCCTGCTCGTTCGGAACCTTTGCTTGAGATGCTTGCCTGTTGGTGAAAATCGTTTGGTTCAGTGAAATTCAGACAAGTCTTAAAATTTAATCTGGCCAGGGAAAAGAAAAAAACCCGCTAAAAAGGGCGTAGAGTTTTTTAGTGTTTGTTTTTTAATCTCTCTTTTCCAATTTCAAAAAGTCTTGTTTTGTGTTCTGGTACATGTCCTGTTCTTCAGCTACCCCAGTTCCCTTCTGATCCTCAGTCTCCCCATCTCCAATCGAGGGTCAACATTGCTCAGGGATGAGCGACGACGATCCCTTTATGACTTGTGGACTTCAACTCCCAGAATTCCTTGAGCCATCATGGGTGACTCCATAATTCTGGGAGCTGAAGTCCACAGAGTCCATAGTTGCCCATCCCGGATTGCTGAATTACTTTTCACCTAGCATGTATTCCATCTGAATCTCTTTACCCTTTCCGGAGCGATACATAAAAAGAATGGATTAAGTACAGGCAGACCTTGACTTACGGCTATATTTCGGGCCAGAATTTCCGTTGCTAAGCAAGGCAGTTGTTCCATGTGCCCAATTTTAGGACCTTTTTTTTTGCAATGGTTATTAAGCGAATCACCACAGTTATTAAGCAAATCGTGCAGTCATTAAGCTTGCTTATTGGAAGCTGGCTGAGAAACTTGCAAATGGCAGACCTTTGATGCTGCAACTTTCATAAACTCACGCCGGGTGCCAAGGGCCTGAATGCTGATCATGTGACCTGGGGATGCTCTGATGGTCTTACGAGTGAGGACTTGGCCATAAGTGACTTTTTCCAATGCCCTTGTGGTTGCTAAACGAAAGGTTGTAAGTTGTGAGTGTGTTCCCTCCAGTTTTAGTTTTAAGGAAGCTAAAAAGAGTATCTGTCTTCAGCCTGGTTTTCTAGTCATCCGGAAATAATTTTCCTTCTTGTCACTTATGTCGAAACACCGAGAAAAGCTGGTCCTTTGTAGATTCCGCTTTTAGATGTTCTGACCTTTTGTGGCTGCGGCGGTGGTGGTGGTGGTGGTGAGGAACACGCAAACATTTGAAGTTCTTTTTCAGAGTTAGCTGTTTTCTCCTTCGGAAGCATATCGATTTCATCAAAGAGAGAAGCAACCTAGGACTAAGGAGAAATTTCCTGACAGTTAGAACAATTAAGCAGTGGAACAATCTGCCTCCAGATGTTGTGGATGCTCCAACAGTGGAAGTTTTTAAGTAGAGACTGGACAGCCATTTGTCTAAAATGGTATAGGGTTTCCTGCCTGGGCAGGGGGTTGGACTAGATGACCTCCAAGGTCCCTTCCAACTCTTCTTCTTCTTCTTCTTCTTCTTCTTCTTCTTCTTCTTCTTCTTCTTCTTCTTCTTCTTCTTCTTCTTCTTCTTCTTCTTCTTCTTCTTCTTCTTCTTCTTCTTCTTCTTCTTCTTCTTCTTCTTCTTCTTCTTCTCCTTCTCCTTCTCCTTCTCCTTCTCCTTCTCCTCCTTGTCATCATCATCATCATCATCATCATCATCATCATCATCATCATCATCATCATCATCATCATCTTCATGTCAAACAGGCTTGTGGGTCCTTCTGATAGGCTTTCAAAGCACTGTAGTATTTAAGAAGCCAGCATTTCAACCAAGTCCCACTGACTTCATTCCTGGATTTTAAAATATTTTCACCCTAGGATGCCATGTCTGCCTCCTTTTCCATTCCGGAGTATTTCATTCCTGAACATTTGCTCTGCCAACCTTTCCTTGTTCCATCAGCACTTTGTATGAAAGATGTGTGCGCCGTACGGCGTCAGGAAGCATGCAAAGAAATCAATAAGCAATTTATCTAATAATTAATGAAGGTGCCAGAGTGAATCCCCTTCCTCCAAACCCCCTGATTTGGGTCAGAGTGCTTTTTTGATTTAGGAAGTCGTCTGTTTTTTTCTTTTTCTTTTTCATTTATACTTTGCTGGATCTTTTTTAAGAAGTTGGGGAGTGGGGGAAGGAAGAAATGACCACCGGTGAAGACTGGCAGGTGGAAAAATCATGTTATACAAAATTGCACGACGTGCTCGGCTCTCCTGGATTAATTCTGTGCCAAAGGAAATTCACTGCAGCACAGAGCTAAATGCTGAGGCTGCAGCGATGAGCTTGATCTATTGTATAAGAAATTTTTGCATTTGTGGGAGAGGAACTGTTTTGCTGATATGCTCCGGATTTGTATTATAGCATCACTAAGCTGAAAAGAATCTAATTTTGTCTTGTTTTGGAGGGGGCGATACCAAAATGGACCTTTCCTGGTTCTTTGCTCTGCATGGAAAATAAAAGCGCGGGATTTTTTGGATTCCCCTTTCCTCTCTTCTCTGTTGTCCCTGTGGTTATAGAAATAGGAAGATGCCTTGGAGAGTGGCAAGGCATTGGCCAAGTCACAGTACATCTATCTATTCAAGAGTAGAGAATTTGAACTCATCCATTTTCAACTCCCTCTCTAACCATATCAGTTTTGGTTAAGGAAGAGAGTCAATTGTGATGAAAGATGCATGCATTAACCCCAGTTGAGTTTTAAAGATCTGGGTACTGCGGTACTCTATTGCTACTTTTAAGGATGACAGGCCAAGCCATTAATTTGTGGTGCTAAAGAACTGATGGAAGATGAGATTGCTTTTTGGATTGCTTTTCTTCCTAAAGGATTTTTATAGGGGGAGGAAAAGAAAGGGGTTGTATTTATTTGGGTGGGTTTTTTCCCCCGTTGATTCCGAGATTTCTTTGATTCATTTCAAACTGTGGAACTGCAGTCACAGGGCGGTAATGGAAGTTACGAAATGACGTGTAGCTTGCCTAAATAAATTGAATTGATACTACAACATAGAAGAGGACTTAACTCCAACAGAAGATCTTGGTAAACGTTCTTTGTTCTAATCTCTCGTGATTATCCCTCCCTCCCTCCCTCCCTCCCTCCTTCCTTCCTTCCTTCCTTCCTTCCTTCCTTCCTTCCTTCCTTCCTTCCTTCCTTCCTTCCTTTCTTCCTTGATGGCCAGTTGAGTTAGACATCATTGCCCGTTCAATGTTTGAATTTCACCACACAAGAAAAGACCTCCAGGGTCCCTTCCAGCCCTATGACTCTATGATTCTATGACACGGGTTCCAAGTCTATATTCTACCATGGAAGCTCCATGGGTGACTGGGAAACCAGTCACAATTGCCTACCCCTGGATTGGCCTAATCAATCTACAAATCAATGATCTCTTGCCCTTATTCATCCCCACATAGGTAATGCTCAACTTACAACCACACTTGAGCTCAAAAATTTCATTGCTAAGCAAGAGAATTATTAAGTGATCTATTAAGTGTCTCATTTTATGACAGTTGCCACAATTGTTAAGCGAATCATGGTTAGTTAGTATTTAAACATCTATGGGGATTCTCAGTCATCCAGGTCATGGTTGTCCCAAAGGTGCTTTTTTCACGAGGCAACTGGACTTCCCTGTTTTTCGTTGAAGGCGTTTCGCTTCTCATCCAAGAAGCTTCTTCAGCTCTGACTGGATGTGATCAGAGTTAGTAGTTAAATTTGCTAACATTATTGTTAAGTGAATTTAGCTTCCCTGTTGACTTTGCTCGTCAAGACGGGTGCAAACCACAACCACGTGACCTTGGAACAGTTCAACTTCTTTTCAGTGCCGTCGTAACTTTGAGCAGTCACTAAACGACTAGCTGTACGTTGCGGACTACCTGGATATGCGCAGGAGTTGGTCTAGCGCTCGGAGGTCCCAGGGGAAAAAGCTGAGGCATAAATGTACGAAATAAATCAAAGCATCATCGTCGGCTGGAAAATGATTATGGAACCTCGCAAATGAGATCAGTCAGGGGGCCATCATGTATTATTTACATTTTTTTTTAAAAAAAAGGAAAGTAATGGAAACACGCTCTCCAGTTATAAAGACTAACTCTTTCTGCATACAGTCTTAGCCAGGCTCAACAGATTTTCTATTTTTTTTTTTTATTTAAAGAAAAAGCAAACTGCATTTGACAGGAACTGGCTGGGAAGCAGTGAGAATTGAATGAATATAACTTGATTTTCCAAAAACGATTGAACGACGTGCTTACGAGCCTCGTGGGGAAGAGAGAAAGCCAGAAGATGCCCTTTCAATCAGAGGCCTGGGGTGTCCATCCGGTTAAGATATTCCAGATCAAAATCTGTAGGCACACCGTAGCTTACTGGAGGCAACATTGCCCCCCCCCAATATCTTGAAAGGGAAAGTGAGAAACTGTGTCCTAGAGAAGAGATTTACCGCATAGGTGTTGTGGATAACTGGAACGATGGGCTGTCACAGTAAATTCTCATAAATGAACGACTGGACCGTTGCATTAAGAGTGAATCATCAACAGAAAATTCAGCCAAAGACTTATTTTGTGGACTCCCAAACTTCTCCTTGCCTTGAAATGGCAAAGCTTTTCTCTTGGCTGGTTTGAGGAACACGTGAGAACAGCCAGCATTCAGGAAGGGTGATTATTGAATTGATTGATTGAATGTATTGATACGATTCGTACGGCCATCTATTGTATATAAGATTCTCGGTGGCTCACAACAAACCCAAGAAAAGCAAGAAGACAATCATTCAAGGAACATCACACTTCCCACCATCATCCATTGGTCCTTCCTGTCCTAGTCCTTGGCCAAGACTCGGTCTTCCCAATCATGCAGAAGACTAAAAGGGTAGATCAGATCAGATCAGATCTCTGTTCCAAAGAGCTGAACATATCCAATACACCTTCTTCTCCTGTTTTCCCGCACAACAACAACAACAACAACCCTGTGAGGGAGATTGAGCTGTGGAGAAGACATGCCAGCAAGGTTCCACCAGATAGAACCTGGAATGCATCCATTCCAACTGGCCTGGTGGGCAAGCTTTCAGTTTTGGCCAGCAGAGAGGAAGGAACCAAAAGAAGTTCTCCCTTCAGCAATGGTGGGAGAGACTCCTTGTTGACAAACACACATCTGCAGCAAAACTGCCTTGATCTTTCTTTCTTTCTTTCTTTCTTTCTTTCTTTCTTTCTTTCTTTCTTTCTTTCTTTCTTTCTTTCTTTCTTTCTTAGATGGTAAATGGAAAAGACTCTCAGAAGTCTTTCTGAGATTGCATTTGTCTCTGGAGAGAAATTGCGAACCGCTGTCCCTTCTCGAAGTGATATTTACAATCCTCTTAGAAGCTGCAGTGCGGTGAAGGTATACATCTGCCACACTTCATTATTTTTGTGAAGAGCTGCCTGGGATGGGTTTTTTTTTTTCATATCAAAACATCACCAGGCTTAGACATCTGCTGTTGCTGAGTTCTTGCATGATGAAAAGAAACCCTGATCATTAAACTCCTGCCTGTGAAATCTGGAAGAGTAATCCAGTTGTATTATGGAAGTGTCCAGCTGGGCTGAAGTTGTGATCTGGAACGAGGGTGCTCTCTCTCAGGGCGATGGGAAGTGGGTAGTCATCTAATGGCTTCCATCCCAGCTGTTTCCTTTAAGTACCTTCTTCCAACCATGGTGGTTTAGTTGCCCGATGTCATCCATGGGGAAGGATGTCTAAATGAGCATCTTTATCCCTACCTAACCTAAGTTAGGACACCTTCTACCACAATAGCTTTCTACTAGCTGGAGCGTGGACTTTTCAGAGTAAAGCGAAAGCTTTTCAAGTCAAGCTTAAGTCCTGGGCCTACCTGGATGTTGCCATGTAGTTTCACTATAGCTTTATTTATTTAATTAATATCCAGCCTTGGTTATTTTTACAAAGAACTCAAGGTGGCAAACATATCCAACCCACGTTCCTCCTCCTGGTTTCCCCACAACAACAACAACAACAACAAGCCTGTGAAGTGGGTTGGTCTAAGAAAGAGGGACTGGCCCCAGGTCACCCAATTTGGCTTTCGAAGCTAGGGCAGGACTAGAACTCATAAGTCGCCTGGCGATTGGCCCATAATCACCCAGCTGGCTTTCATGCCCAAGGCAGGAGTAGAACTCAACGCCTCCTGGTGATTGGCCCAAGGTCTCCCAGCTGGCTTTCGTGGCTAAGGTGGAACTAGAACTCACCATCTACTGAAAAATGGCCCAAAGTCATCTAGATAGCTTTCATGGCTAAAATGGGACCAGAACTCACCGTCTCCTGGTGACTGGCCCAAAGTCACCTGTAAACTCTTGTTTCCAGATGTTTTTTTAGAACTTTCCAATCTAGTCTAAAGCCTTGTGTTCACCCATCCAAGAGCCAATCAAATCTGACCATGCTTAGCTTTTTGAGATCAGCCATGCTTGGGTAGACATTGCTACCTGCTGACATGTTATTGTCTTGTCAACAATACAGAAATGGCTCGCTTTATCCTCTTCTGGGTTTTTGTTTTTGTTTTGGTAAACTTCTCAGTATACAGCCATGGGATTCCTCAGTGGCTCCCATCCAACTATTAACCTGGCCTGACCCTGCTTAGCTGTGTTTCCTTTTTAGATTAGTCAAGTTGTTGCCATCTGTTCTCATTGGAGAAGAGCTCAAAATATGCTTGTCCTGCCGATAGAGTCCATTTAAATATTCCCATTGCATCCTGATGCATAAGAAAGATATTTACCCATGTAGTAGGCTGTATTGCTATTATTCTTCTCATCTTTCTCCTGTTGGTATATGTGATTATCCCTTGTTGTTGTATCTTACGATTAATGATTGTAACACATGACCTATCGCTTTCTTGTTTGCATGTACACTGAGAGCTTCTGTACCGGAGACAAATCCCTTGTGTATCCAATCACACTTGGCCAATAATTCTTCAATTCTCTTCACCCTTGGGACTTCTGCTGAAGTTTGCCCAAAATTTTACCTATGCTCTCGATGGCTGATTATGTGCTAGTCTTGTCATATGTCTACTAGCTTTTGAATAAAGTCAAAACATCCCCCGGGAGATATTTAAATGAATTTCATATAACTGTAAGAGAACATGAAGCTTTGAAGTCCTTTAAAAATACACTCCTTTCTCATTGTTGGTGATCAAACGCCACGGACCTCGCTATCTTTTTCTAAACTTGAAAGAGCAATGGATCCTTCAAAACTGGAGAAAGCACACTGGCGTTGCCTCCTTTCCTGCAATATATATATTTCAGAACAGATTTGTGTTGCATCTGCTTACTCCAGAGGCCTGACACAATTACTGCTGAGAACAATGGAGCTGAAAAGACCCTAGCAATTTTTTTTTTGGTCTGGGGGGTGGGGGTGGGCAAAGAGAACTGAGCAGCATTTGAGGCAACGTTATCGTTCTTCCTTGCAACTGCCTACAGTTTTGAGCTTTATTGCAAATGGTCCTATGTTTGCCTTCCAGGAAACGTTGGAAATAACTGTGGAGAAGAAATTTAATAATTCTCTGAGTATCGCAAGATTGTCCCTGCGGTTGTAAGGGACTTCAAGTGTGTGTGTGTGTGGGTTGCCAGCAACCCACACCTGAAGAGGCTGCCCTACCAAAGCATTTGACACGATCAAATGAGTTGATCGTTTTCCGTCAAACTAATCGGTCTAAACAGAATCGTTAAGTGATATTTCAGCATTTAGCCTTTCCCTGGCTATGCTGAAGACCATTAACTGGTCTTTAGTGGGTTGAAAAAGAGAGAAAGAGAAAAGAATGGACTTTTGTAAGGAGAATATGGTTTGGAGAGACTTGTTTGAATATGCTGTCATGATCCCTAAGCCCTGTGCGTAAAAAAATATATATATATTTGACCACGAACTTTATAGGAGTTTATGATAAGATTTAATACAAGATAGAATATATCACTTTTGCTCCTATGGATTTTGTGGCCAACAATTAAGATAAGAAAATCACACTTTGGATTATTTTGACAATTGTCGGATTGTTTTCTTTATAAGTCTCGCTTGCAGGTGATTATTTTAAAAAAATGGTTGGCCCCATTCAGCTGTTTATTTTTCCTATCCTTTCAGTGATGATCAGTTCCCATCTCTGTTTATGTTTATTTATTTAAATTTGTATACCACCCTATCTCCCTTACGGGACTCAGGGCGGTGAACAGGCGATAATAAAAATCACAATAAATATCTATGCTAAAATCAAATTAAATAAATAAAGGCCTGCTCTAAAATACCCCATATAAAAACCTATACTAAAACCTAATTAAGACTATGCCAGGCCGGCCGCACGAAATAGAATTTGATTTAGAGGCAAGGGTGAGAAATGAGCCAGGGAAATTGTTTACTTTCCAGATTAACAGAGTTGGAAGGGACCTTGGTGGTCATCTAGTCCAACCCCCTGCTCAAGCAGGAGACTGTATACCATTCCAGACAAATGGCTGTCTAATCTCTCCTTGAAGACCTCCAGTGTTGGAGCACCCACAACTTCTGGAGGCAAGCCGTTCCTCTGATTAATTGTTCTCATTGTCAGGAAATCTCTGCTTAATTCTAGGTTGGGTCTCTGTTTGTTAAGATATAAGACCTCATAATCAATTCCACTTTTCAGCTACTATCCCTTTATACCACTGTTTCTCAACCTTGGCAACTTTAAGAGGTCTGGAGTCCAACTCCCAGAATTCTCCAGCCAGCCTGCATTTCCCTGCTGGTTGGGGAATTCTGGGAGTGAAAAATTCAGGCCTCTTACAGGTTGCCAAGGTTGAAAAACGTTGCTTTATACATGGAGTTCTCCCTTTGAAAACTGTAATTCTCCCTAATCTTTGCAAGCTGTCTAAAATGCTTCGTTTTCTAGGGAATACAGCAATGCAGCAAGCATTTTTTTTTCATATTTTTATATGAAATTTAAGTAATGGCCAGGGAGATATATCTCCTTTATTTTTTTTTTGCTTTCTTTTTGACTGCTTCCTATCTAAGAGGAAAACCCAATAGCCAGCTTTCATTACATTACAGGTTAGAGACAATATCAAATTACAGCTTCACATCTTTCCGTTTTCCAACTACAAAGTAAGTACTGAGCTGGGACGAAGGATCTCCGGTGTAATGTTTTCACCGGCTCGACAAAAATAGGAAATTGTAATCTGCCGGGGGAAAAAAATCATTTACTTCTGTTTTATGGTTACTTGAAGGAATGCCTTAATTTTAGGAATAGATTTTACTCTCTTATCACAAAGGTGCCCATTTTGGCCCGGCTTTTGAATGGGTGTACTCATTGTCAGACTCATGGCTCAAATCATTAAATCTTCATGTTGTTTTGCAGAGGTTGAATTCTAGAGAATGGAAGAGGGAAACCAAAGGCAAGGAAGGCATTGGTTAGTCCAAGGGTTTGCTTGATGGGGAAGGAAAGTTGGAGAGAAGATAAAGCAGCCATTGGGGAATAGGAGAGATAACAGAAAAAGAGTAATGTTCTGTCCCCAAAAAAATCTCCAAAGCAAATTCTCTTTAGGTCCCATTATATAGTAGAATGTAGGAGAAGAAGAGGCATTGCTGGGGGCAGAGTCAAAAGAGAACACAGCCTAGAACTGCTAAGTGTCCACAAATGTTCGAATTCCATTCACTCTTTTATATATATGTATGTATGTATGTATGTATGTATGTATGTATGTATGTATGTATACTAATAATAACATTAAAAATACGATCCCTGGGTACATCCATGTTCAGAATAAATAAATAAAAGTGAACACCAGTTTAAGGATTTTCCCTGGTGTTCACTTTTATTTATTTATTCTGAGTATGTGTGTGTGTGTGTGTGTGTGTGTGTGTGTGTGTGTGTGTGTGTATAATCTCGGGCATATTTGTTCAATAAAACAGCCTTCGATCTCCAGGAGAGGTATAAACCAGTTGTTTATTGCTAAAAAGATATTTAAAAACAATAAAAACAACTATTTACAATGTTAAAAGAAACAACTTAGCTTTTGCTGGTCCCCTCTCCAGCGTCCTCAGAGTAAAGCTTAATATATCATTGATTTTTTAACACAAACACCTTAATATTTGGTAAACAGTGTGTTGTCTGGGCTTATATTTACAAAGTAATCACTAACCATCCGTTTTTATATTCCAAAGTCCACATAATAGCTTTGCTTGATTTCCTCCAATAATACTCCAATAATATTCTCTTTGCCAACCTTGAATTAATACAATTCTTATTAATTCAATAGGTAACAATTTAAATATAAAAAAAATTCTGAAATTCCTAGCAATCATAATCACATCAATATCATGCTTCTTTTCTGTCTAGTCATCTTGCTTGCCTCGTCATGAATCCTGTTTACAATTCTTATCTAAATTTGTTTTCCTTACAATGTTCAACACATTCTTACTGGTTAAAAATTTCTCAAGGTTAATTACATTGAAGTATTTAAGTCTATTTTCATATCCAGTAACTCTTATTTAGCATCAATTTAGCGCTGACCATTATTTGACTAGATTCTTGTGTATAGACTTGAGCCATTAATCTTCGGAACTGGAATTTAACGTGTGGTCCTGATTCTTCCTACCTGGCATAGACGTGAGACAGGAAATATATATATATATATATAGTCCCCTAATCAGTGTTGACTAATCTGACACTACAGTAACTATAAAACCCGTTGTTATTTTCCTTTGAATCTTTGGATTGTGTCTCCTTCATCCTTTATTTATTTGCTCGTGTATTGATTAGATTTCTTTCTAAATCGCAAGAGCGACTCCAGCCAAGTTACAGTTTGAAGGAAGAGGAAAGCAAACAACAACAACAAAAAAGATGAGAATAAAACAGCCTAATATTATAAACTTTTGGAGCACAAAGCACCAAGAGCAATAGGATAACGCTGGCTCAACAGCGAAGTGGGTAGCGTATCAACTTTAACAGATAAATAATTAAATAAAAGGATGCACAGGAAAATATTCCCATGGAAAATGTTGATATTTCGGGTTATAAGGAATCCTTTCTGCGGGCTCGAAGGAGATTAGAAAACATTTTTGGTTAAAGCTGCATCCTTGGAGCTATCTTGGAGACCTTTGACAGCACATATTCTGTCTCGATAATGCTATAATCAAGCCAAAGCCTCATGTTGAACTGGACTTTTCCATCTGTTGTGGGATCTGCTCAGGGACCCCGTTGGGGAAAAAAAAAATGACAGTTAACCTCAGCAACAACAACAAAAGAAGAGATTTCATTAAAATTCATTTTGTTAAGAGGTGTGTTGCTAGGACACATTTTCCCCTTTGGGGATTTTCCAAGCAATGCGTTGAAAACTTACAATTGTGCAGAAAGCTTACTTTGCAGCAAGGAAGCATGCCGACACACCTGCATTGCTAAATATTTTTTTGTTCGATTAAGAAGCCTTTTTGCCAAGGGTCAGAGCTGCCCCTTCCTTTGCAGAAATTCAACAGCAAAATGGTGATTTGGAAGGGACATCCGCTTTCTGAAATTTTCCCTCCCCTCGCAAACTGTTTCCTAAAATAAGGGCATTAAAACCCCTGGGAAATTTCACACAACGATCTATCTAACCCTCACAAACCTCAATTTTAAGAGCGAACCTGTTCAACTCTGTCCATGGCCGCTTTTTAAAGCAGGTCCCAAAGTTTTAAAAACCAGTTAGTAACAGAATAAGAAGCGGAGAAAGAGTCTTAAAGCGCGATCGAAGGTGTTGTGTGTACCTTCCTTCGTTACAATTTTTGAATGCTTGTACAGTCACAATGGTCCTGACGACTGGACACAGATCTGCCAAGAGCTCGGCCCGTATTTAGAACGCTAATTGATTTCATTTAGTTTCCCTCCCATGTGCATTTTTCACTGTCAGCCATGTCGTTATCTTAATGTTGTTGTAGCCCGTGAACTTTTCCGTAAAGTCATTTTAAAGGCAGGGGTCTTCCAGCACAGATGCGCCAAGTGGAAACTCGGGTTCCGCCGAGACCCGCAGAATTGGCAAAAGGTGACCCGGTGGAAAACATCTTGCTGGAAGAAGAACAAGGCCGGGCCATCTGTTGGACTCTGCTCTTTGGAGGAAACCTGTTCGCAGTTAGTCCCCCCCCCCCCCAGCAGCCTGGAAGTTAGAGACAAGGCTGTTGCCATTGGCTGATGATAAAAATGAGAATGCTTGGAAATTTTGCAAAGGTCATTAGCTTTAATGAAGAAAATAGCCTTCCTTCCTTCCTTCCTTCCTTCCTTCCTTCCTTCCTTCCTTCTTCTTTCCTCCCTGACTCCCTCCCTCCCCTCTCTCCTGCCTTTCCTTCCTTCCTGCCTTCCTTCCCTTTTCCTTCTACCCTTCTATTTTTCCTTCCTTCCTTCCTTCCTTCCTTCCTTCCTTCCTTCCTTCCTTCCTTCCTTCCTTCCTTC
>NW_015392598.1:16198-20194 GCF_001527695.2 Protobothrops mucrosquamatus | reverse complement strand
GAGAGAGAATGTGTAAGAGAGAGAATGAGAGAGAATAGGAGAGAGAGAATGAAAGACAGAGGGGATGAGAGAATGTGTGTGTGTGTGAATGAGAGAGAGAGAGAAAGGACGAGAGAGAGAATGGGAAAGAGAATGAGAAAGAGAGAATGAGAGAGTGAGAGAAAGGATGAGAGAGAATGTGTAAGAGAGAAGGAGAGAGAGAATGTGTAAGAGAGAAGGAGAGAGAGAATAGGAGAGAGAGAATGAGAGACAAAGGGGATGAGAGAGAGAATGTGTGTGTGAATGAGAGAGAGAGAGAGAAAGGACGAGAGAGAGAATGGGAAAGAGAATGAGAAAGAGAGAGAATGAGAGAGTGAGAGAAAGGATGAGAGAGAATGTGTAAGAGAGAGAATGAGAGAGAGAATAGGAGAGAGAGAATGAGAGACAGAGAGGATGAGAGAGAGAATGTGTGTGTGAATGAGAGAGAGAGAGAGAGAGAGAAAGGATGAGCGAGAGAATGAGAAAGAGAGAAATAGACAGTGAGAGAAAGGATGAAATGTGTGTAAGAGAATGAGAGAGAATAGGAGAATGAGAGACGGGATATGAGAGAGAATGGGAAAGAGAATGAGAAAGAGAGAGAATGTAAGAGAGAGAATTAGAGAGAGAGAGAGTGAGAGAAAGGATGAGAGAGAATGTGTAAGAGAGAGAATGAGAGAGAATAGGAGAGAGAGAATGAAAGACAGAGGGGATGAGAGAGAGAATGTGTGTGTGAATGAGAGAGAGAGAGAAAGGATGAGAGAGAGAAAGGGAAAGAGAATGAGAAAGAGAGAAGGAGAGAGAGAGAGAAAGGATGAGAGAGAATGTGTGTAAGAGAGAATGAGAGAGAGAATAGGAGAATGAGAGACAGAGGGGATGAGAGAGAGAATAGGAAAGAGTATGAGAAAGAGAGAAAGGATAAGAGAGAGAATGAGAAAGAGAAAGAGAGAGAAGTGTGGCTGTGCCTGCCTTTTCTGAAATGGACAGTGGTCTCTAATGATCTTCTAACGTCTTCTCTCCTTCAACAGGTCGGTCATCCTCATAGACGGTGACCTTGGCCTCCTCCGCCGGGATGCCACGGCGGCTAAGCTCCTGCCCCCTTGCCTTCACCCCGTATGCCAGCTGGCCCTCTTTGCCCCCCTGGAACCTTCACAGGGGTGTCATCTTAGGGACGATCCTGGCACTTGCTCCAGTCTGTTGCCCAGCCCTTACGCTCGGTCTGGTGGGACCTTGGTCCCGCGACCCCTCCTTCTCCAACGCCCTGCCTGAAGTTGCTGCTCAACTAGCCGCGGAGAGGATCAAGAAGGATCCTTCCCTCTCTGCGATCCACCAACTGGATCACCTCTTGTTTGAGGAAGACGGCCAGGCCTGGAAAGCAATGGCGAGATTTGCTGACTCCTCCAAGAATCTGTCCGCGTTCATAGGACCGCTGAATCCTCGCCACTGCGAGGCTGCCTCTTGGCTAGCCCGAGGCTGGAACAAAGCCATGTTATCTTGGGTCTGCCTGGAGGACCACCTGGACTATCCGATGGACCAACCGGCCTTGATCAGAACGTTGCCTTCCGCGGCTACGGTCCTCCTCGCCGTGTTGAAATATTTCAGCTGGGCTCACGTTGGCATCGTCTCTTCTGAGGGGGACCTTTGGGTGGACACAGCCCACAAGTTGGCGAGTGTCCTCAGAAGCCACGGGCTACCCGTGGCTCTTGTGACGTCCACCGGGACGGAAACGGAAAAAGTAGAAGAGGCCTGGCGCAAGATTCAAGCTGCTGGGAATATCAAAGGTAACATGGGGGAATGTTCCGGATGGGAAACTAACAAAATGTAGATCGGCCGGGTTCCACCTACATCGCAAAGTCTTGGAAAAAAACCTTTCAAGATTCAGTGGAAGCAAATATTTGGAGCTCGGGGTCCATGGTGCTCTCTGGGCTTTGTAGTTCTCGTGTAGATGTTTAATGACCCAACTAGGTAACATCATCAGTGCTAGAAGGGGTGGCGGCGTTTGCTCTCCGCTTCTATACTAAGGGCTTGCCCTGTTAGCCTTGGTGGGAGTGCCCCTTGGTGATCCCTTGATTAGGCTGCGGTTTACTGTTTGATTGTTTGTCTGAGCTGGTAGTTCCTTGATGGAGGAATTGTTTATTCCTTGATTGTTGGTCTAATATTGGTCTTCCTTCCTTCCTTCCTTCCTTCCTTCCTTCCTTCCTTCTTCCTCTTCCTCTTTCTTTCCCCCTTTACTTTCTCTTTTGTTCCTCCCTCTCTTCCCCTTTTCCTTCCCCTTCCTCTTTTCTTTCCTTCCTTCCTTCCCCTTTCCCTTCCTTCTTTTTTCCTCTTCTTTCTTTCCCCTTCCCTTTCTCTTTTGTTCCTCCCTCCCCTTCCCCTCCCCCTTCCTTCCTTCCTTCCTTCCTTCCTTCCTCCTCTTCTTTCTTTCCCCTTCCCTTTCTCTTTTGTTCCTCCCTCCCGCCCTTCCTCTTCCCCTTTTCCTTCCTTCATCCCTCCCTCCCTTCCGTCCTTCTTCCTCTTCCTCTTTCTTTCCCCCTTTACTTTCTCTTTTGTTCCTCCCTCCCTTCCCCTTTTCCTTCTCCTTCCTCTNGCTCTTCCAACGAAGCATTAATCGGAAATCTCAAGGGGAAATCTCCTTGGTGCCGAATCTTCAATCTGCTTCATATCTCCCATCACAGTTGGGGAAAGTGCTAGCTTTTCAGAGACAGAGGAGACTTGTAAAGTCATTTTTCCAGAATTATTTTCTTTCAGTTATTTTCTTAAAAGAAAAAGAAAAAAAACGAGGACTCCCTGAACGTTTGTGTTTTTCTGTATCGTGGTATCCCTAACCTTGGACAATTCCACTCAAGAATTTGGTAAGTGGATTTCTGCCCTGTCAGTGGCCACCATCCAAATAGCTTTTTCCAAGTTTGGCTTTGGAAAGAGAGATCCAACTATTCCGTTTAAAAATAAAATAATAATAATAAAAAATCCCGATCTTTGTAAACGCCTCATGTGACTTGAGAAAACTGCTTGATTTCAAACGATATTTGAAAGCCGAGGCATCCTTATCTTGACCGCTTGCTAGAGAGACAATTTGGAATTTTTAAGGCTTTGCTATATTTGAGAAAAATTACTTTCCTTTATTATTTAGTTCTGCAAATCTCTCTTCCATCTGCACATTTCTGTAAAAAACAGAAGCTGGTAGAACAGCAATGGGTCACTCACCGTGTTTTATAGTGAGAGAAAGAGAGAGCGAGAAAGAGAAAGAGAGGGAGAGAGAGAGAGAATGGGAAAGAGAATGAGAATGAGAAAGAAAGGATGAGAGAGAGAATGTGTGTGTGAGAGAGAGTGTGAATGAGAGAGAAAGGATGAGAGAGAATGTGTAAGAGAGAGAATGAGAGAGAATAGGAGAGAGAGAATGAGAGACGGGATGAGAGAGAGAATGTGTGTGTGAAAGAGAGAGAGAGAGAAAGGATGAGAGAGAGAATGGGAAAGAGAATGACAAAGAGAGAGAAGGAGAGAGAGAGAGAGAGAGAGAGAGAGAAAGGATGAGAGAGAGAGAGAGAGAGAAGATGAGAGAGAGAATGGGAAAGAATGAGAAAGAGAAAGGAAGAGAGAGAGAATGTGTGTGTGAGAGTGAGAGAGTGAGAGAAAGGATGAGAGAATGTGTAAGATAGAAGGAGAGAGAGAATAGGAGAGAGAGAATGAGAGACAAAGGGGATGAGAGAGAGAATGTGTGTGTGTGAATGAGAGAGAGAGAGAGAAAGGACGAGAGAGAGAATGGGAAAGAGAATGAGAAAGAGAGAGAATGAGAGAGTGAGAGAAAGGATGAGAGAGAATGTGTAAGAGAGAAGGAGAGAGAGAATGTGTAAGAGAGAGAATGAGAGAGAATAGGAGAGAGAGAATGAAAGACAGAGGGGATGAGAGAATGTGTGTGTGTGTGAATGAGAGAGAGAGAGAAAGGACGAGAGAGAGAATGGGAAAGAGAATGAGAAAGAGAGA
>NW_015392598.1:10534-13319 GCF_001527695.2 Protobothrops mucrosquamatus | reverse complement strand
CTTTCTTTCTTTCTTTCTTTCTTCCTTCCTTCCTTCCTTCCTTCCTTCCTTCCTTCCTTCCTTCCTTCCTTTGCTTTCTTTCCCTTTCCCTTTCTCTTTTGTTCCTTCCTCCCTCCTTTCCCCTTCCCCTTTTCCTCCCTCTGTCCCTCCCTCCCTTCCCTTAATAACCATCTCGCTTAGCAATAGAAATGTGGGGCTCAATTGTGGTCGTACGTCGAGGACTACCTGCAACAAATTAAAGTCTCCAACTGGCCTTTCCACTTTGATGGTCGGATGCACGCTCATCCTATTGCAGGGGGCTGGACTAGAAGACCTCCAAGGTCCCTTCCCACTCTGTTACTCTGGTTAATTCTGCCTTTCTCCTCTCTCCCCCACTCCCTCTCCTGTGGAAGCAAAAAACTTTAACCCCTTCCTTCCCTTTCTCCTCGCAGTCCTTCTGCTCTGCATGGCGTCTGCTCTCGCTGGGGGGGAAGACCAGGCGACCTTCCTAAGCAAAGCCCAGGAACTGGGGCTGGCCGACGGCAGGTACCTCTTTCTGCCCTACGACACGCTCTTCTACAGCCTGCCCTACGGAAACCATTCCTATTTCCTTCTGGAAAATGACGATGGCTTCCGGAAGGCTTACGACGCCGTGCTGACGATCACGTTGCAGTCTGGAGAATTGACTTTCTACGACGCTTTTCGGGCAGCCAAAGAAAAGGGAGAAATCAAGGTGGATTTTGAACCTGAACAGGTCAGTCGGTCCGTATTAGTACCACTTTATAAAAAGCCCTAGTAAGGCCACACCTGGAATGCCGCAGCCAGTTTTGGTCACCGTACCACAAAAAAGATGTGGAGAGTTTGGAAAAAGTTCAGAGAAGAGCAGCTAAGATGATCCAAGGCCTTGTTGAAGGAAAAATCTTCATTGGGGTTCAGTCCAAGCCGGGAATAAATAAAATGGAGACTGCTTTAGAAAGAAGGTTGCAGTTTATTGAAGAGGAGAGCCAGACAGGAAGATAGCTCTGAGAGAAAAAAGAGAGAGCACAGGTAGAGAGTGGGTTTTTATACCCTCTGGAGCCTTTTGTTTGGAGTTGCTTCTTGTTCCTGTTTGAGGCTTTGTATTTCCTGTGTCATGTATTCTGACCTGAGTCTGAGTGTGCCCTTTGGCATCTGTGGGTTAATCCTATTATGTCCTGTCTTAGAGTTTGGGTGGGGTGTGTAGATTTTAGGTGTCTGTCTTCCTAAGCTTCTAGCTGGAGGCCTCCAGCCTTCCTGAATGGATGATCACATCTGCATTTCTACAGAGCTGGTTTCTGCTTGGGGGAGGGAGACTTGGGGATATAAAGAAAAACTGGGCATGCTTTTCGGTCTCTTTAAGATCCTTTGAGGAAATATATTTTTCTGCCCTTTTAATATTTCCTTCTTGGGGGGGGCTGACTTCCCACAGCCTGGAAGCTAAACCATATGAAGAACGGCTACAGGATTTGGGTCTGGCTAGTCTAAAGAAAAGAAGAAATAGGGGAGACATGATAACAGTGTTCCAGTATCTGAGGGTCTGTCACAAAGAAGAGGGGGTCAGGTTGTTCACCAGAGCACCAGAGGGAAGGATGAGAAACAATGGTTGGAAACTAATCAAGGAGAGAAGCAACCTGGAATTAAGGAGAAACTTCCTGACAGTGAGGACAATCAACCAGTGGAACCGCTTGCCACCAGAAATCGTGGGCACTCCATCACTGAAGACTTTTAAGAAGAGACTGGACAGTCACTTTTCTGAGATGGTATAGGTTCTCCTGCTTGAACAGGGGGCTGGACTAGAAGACCTCCAAGGTCCCTTCCAGCTCTTATTCAATTCTATCCACACATACTTCTTGACCAATGGAGCCCAAAATTTCTGGTGCTAAGCGAGACAGTTGTTAAGTGAGTTTTGCCCCCCATTTTATGACCTTTCTTGCCACGGTTGTTAAGCGAATCGCTGCAGTTGTTAAGTTAGCAACGTGTTTGTTAAGTGAATCTGGCTTCCCCCATTGACTTTGTTTGTCAGAAGGTCGCAAAAAGGGGATCCCAGGACGCTGCGACCGTCATAAATATGAGTCGGTTGCCAAGCATCTGAATTTTGATCCCATGAGCATGGGAATGCTACAGGGGTTGTAAGTGTGAAAAAGTCACTTCTTTGGGTGCCGTTCTAACTTGAAACGGCCACTAAATGAACTTCTGGAAGTCGAGAACCAACTGTAAAAATCTAAGCACTCTATGGATTGGTACCATGGTCCAAGCAATGCTCACCCATTGAACTTGTGCAAAACTAATCCATGTTCTTTCTACAATGACTTTTTGATGAAGCTGATTATTAGGCACGTAGTAACTATCACAGTGAGAGCCAGTTTGGTGTCATGGTTAATGCTTCAAGCTAGGAACCAGGAGACTGGAAGTTCTAGTCCCGCCCTAGGCATGAAAGCCGGCTGGGTGACTTTGAACCAATCACCAGGAGACGGTGAGTTCTAGTCCCGCCTTAGCCATGAAAGCTAGTTGGGTGACTTTGGGCCAATCACCAGGAGACGGTGAGTTCTAATCCCGCCTTAGCCATGAAAGCTAGTTGGGTGACTTTGGGCCAATCACCAGGAGACGGTGAGTTCTAGTCCCGCCTTAGCCATGAAAGCTAGTTGGGTGACTTTGAGCCAATCACCAGGAGACGGTGAGTTCTAGTCCCGCCTTAGCCATGAAAGCTAGTTGGGTGACTTTGAGCCAATCACCAGGAGACGGTGAGTTCTAGTCCCGCCTTAGCCATGAAAGCTAGTTGGGTGACTTT